>NC_085139.1:170325062-170458395 GCF_024139115.2 Armigeres subalbatus
TGTCAACCCATGCAAGCTCTTCAACTCGATTTAGTACACGACTTTTATACAACAATTGAAACGCAAGCTTTGAGATTGCGCGGCCGGTAATAAAGTTAATCAGTTCAGTGCGTGTTTTTTCGCGTTTTAGATTCTCCTGTAAGCAGAGCGATCGGCCGGTCGTCGAAATTTAGTTTTGCTTTGCACGGAAAGCAAAACGATCGGCCGGTCACCGAAATTATGTTCTGCTTTGTGCGGGTGAGTAAGTTAATTAGAAAATTAAAATTTAGTTCGCATCCGTGTAGTGCGGTCGATAATTAAAATATTTAGCGTTTTTCGATTGTTTTGCTTTAATTCAAACTACACGCCATACAAGGCAGACCGTTTACCAAAACGAACGCTGACACTCTCCCTACCCCTTATATCCAACATCCCAGTGATTTCTCGTGGAAGTGCAGATGACTCATCGGCTTCTATCAAAGCGAGTATCACGTCAACAATTTCCTACCTATAATCTTGTCTGTCAGCAAATTTCCTTCTCGGCCATTGACAGATGCGTGAAACCTCCGCATATCGTTTCTATCCATGTGTTACTGCGCTGCAGCTACCAGCTATCTCTTCGTGCTGCTTTTTCTCTGCGGTGGATCCGTTTTCTTCTGCCGTTACTAAACTGTACAATCCTCTATTGCAACAGGTAGCAACCACCAGCTTCCGACTTCTAACATCATTTTTGTCGTCCACCACTCGCTGGAACTCCTTTTCAAACCAACCATTTCGTCGTCGTGGCTGTGCTTAAAACTTGCTGCGCTGTTTTAGTCACAGCGTCGTGAATATTCTCTAACAATCTGTTGACGTCGCCACATCCGTTGGAATCTCCTATCCACTCATCCAGCTCCTGGTGGTACTGTTTAGAAACCACTTCAACTGCACCATTATCTCGTGATTCGTAACTGGAATAAATAACCGTACCCGATTTTTTCCCACTAAAAGAAAGTGATCTATGTGATGTCACTCGAGTATTGCCGGATATGTTTTAGGATATTCTCAGTTGTGGCATAGGTACTGCTAATTGCCATCACTGTAGCAGCAGCAACGGTTACAAGTCGCAGACCATTATTGTTGGTAGCGGCATGTAAGCTTTCCGTATCAAAGTTTTCACGTTCCGCGGATCTCGACTTTCCAATCGGTGTCCTTTACTCGTTGCCGGCTTTACTTTTGCTCTCCTTTGTCTTTACTTGGTAACTGTAGACACTGCGGTATGCTACATAAACAAGGCCAGATTTGCGTTACCTACACAGGACGGCAGACGGTGATCAGCCGCCCCATGTTGTACATACGCACAA
This sequence comes from Armigeres subalbatus, assembly GCF_024139115.2. Lineage (NCBI taxonomy): Eukaryota > Metazoa > Arthropoda > Insecta > Diptera > Culicidae > Armigeres > Armigeres subalbatus. The sequence goes on from NC_085139.1 coordinate 170,326,385, forward strand.
TTCGAATTTCAGACATAGTACACAGGATTCTGTTTTTACACGATTTTTATTGCTCCTATTTTTGATTGTGTAACTTCAATATGTTTCAAAATCACATGGTAATTACAAAGCATTAAACATTTAGGATTACTGCCAAATCGAACAAATGCAAATCGTGTAAAAACAGGATCCTGTGTCACTTGTCATAAGACGAGTTTATACAATCCCATTGAATTCCACCACTTAATTGTATCTTGACAGATGCGTATTTCGACCTCAACAGTAAGGCCGTCTTCAGTGTCTCGTACTTGACTCGACTTCAAGTCAATTCTTGACTTGACTTCAATAATTAAGTGGTGGATTTCAATGGGATTGTATAAACTCGTCTTATGACAAGCGAAGACATTCCACTAAAAAGCTCAAAATAATTTTCTTATCAGGGTCCTGTGTATTTAATTGCCACTCCGGGTGGCTTATTCAAAACCGCACCTTTACAGTCAATTAGGAAAAAGAAAGGTACTTTAGTAGGAGAATTTGGCTATTTAGAGACCGTGTTTACCTCTGCATTTCCACGAAAATCATAGGAAGGAACATTTGCCAATGGGTAGGTGTCGTTGGGTCCGAATTCACGTTTTTAAACATTAATTTGAACACGAAATTGAAGGAGGGTGCTTGGTGGCCTTGTGTCACTGCTTCTGCCTCATAAGCAGGAGATTAAGGGTTTGATCCCTGGCCCTTTCCAATTTCCTATTAGATAATTTCGTTAATCATATAACTCAATCTCTTTGCAAATCAAATTCTCATTGCTAGCAAGTATGATTCTAAATATAGAATTGTTATAAAAAGCTGCCTGTTACTTAGTAGCAGTAAATAAAATGTAAAAATAGATTGGTATTCATTTGTACCCGCATACGAATGCTATATACGGTCGCTATGCTCGTGCAGGCCTCATACAAGTGTGGTGATCTACCACTACATTGTCTCAAAGCATCTACCCGTCAAGGTAGATCAGGACAATGAAAACCAGGCAGCTCATCGATAGGTAAATAATTATGAATATTTACCTCTCGATAGTTACCTGATCATGTATATATATAGTATGTAAGTAGATAATAAAATTAGAGTTAAGGTAGAACCAAAGGCGTTTGGTAACACTCCCAGATATCACATCCCCAGAGGACGACGGCTCACTTCACAAGTAAGAATGTGTGAGGTTAATGTGCGGGTAGCGAAGGTATGGTAGACGTGTGCGTGGTATTAGAATCCAATAGCATTCAAAATTCTAAAATGAATCCCATTAGAATTCACTTTAATACTTTCTCATTACTCTAGTACTTCTAATTCTCATTCATATATTCCTATCCCATAGATCGCATCACTTACCAAAGTGAATCCAGATAATATATCCCTTCATACTAACACAATATCCTATCCTAAGACTATCGTGGAGATGCAGAGGTATACTCGGTCTCTAGTAGCAACGAGAGTTGAACTAATAATCCTTCCTTCCCTTGATGACCGTAAGGACGTGGCCGGCGCCGTAATTGACTTAGTAAAATGCATTGAATTTCCGAAATTTGCACATTGAGAATGATAGCTAAACCCAAGCTCCATTCAATTGGTTCCCTGTGCAATTTCGCAAGTTCTAGTCAATCACGGAGTAGCAACTACGAATTGTACGGTTATCCTGCTTATGCTCATTAATTTGAACACGAAATTGATTAATTTATTGACCGCGTTCAATACGAAATACGAGCAAACGCGAAATGTAGGCTTTTCTTTCCAATTAATTTAATCCGTCGCACAAGCAGAAACAAGTTCAATCCCGCACTTGTCAATTTATTTTCCGATATTCGGTCAAATGACCCTTTCGGCCAAATGATATATTCGGCCTAGTGCCTTCAGCCAAATCGCATTCGGCCAAACGGGCCTTCTTCGATTTCGCCAACACTACTTACAAGTAGCTAACTTCAAGCATTTTTAAGAATATTTATGTTACATTTTATCAAAATATTTATGAATTTGAATAAATTCACAAAATATTACTACAAATTGAGCATAACAAATATAAACCTTGTTATTTAAATTTAGGCGAAACTAAGTTTTGGGTATCAATCAGGTTTTATAGAGTTTTTCATGTAGTGGCAGTTGTGTCAAACATATTTTCATTTCATGAGGGCAAACCATCTTCAAAGCTCTCCATGCACCACCCCCTACTATACTGCGGTACGAACTTTTCGTGTCAAATAATAGAAAATATTCTTCGAGACACATGTTTCACATTTGAAATACTTGTTTCGTGCTGGGACTAGATCTACTACAGAACCACCAGCACAACCCTCTGGACTAATAAAAAAGCAAACATTACAGCTGGTTGTTTACTAATCCGTAGCACGTAATCCACAAGAAACGTTCCCATCTTTTCCGGGAGCATTTTCTATTCACCCCGTATTCATGAAATAATTTGCATCTAGAAGCGAAACAGTTCTACCTACCGAGAGCAGTTCCATAGTCAATAAAAGCTCAAATACCTACACCAGACGAAATTTTGTGCCAACGACATAACTGCTACACGAAACCGTGAAAATGCCGAGTTTGATTTATATTCTACCAAATGCTAGATGTGCTAATGATATCGAGAGCACGCATGATCAACTGTTCAGTAAATTGCCTTGACTTTTTCTGATTTTCATTGTGGAAATAATTCTGGTTTGAAAATAGGTTCTTTTGCTTTGAACTGGGTATTGGACGAAACTCGAAACTGAATAGCTTTGCTTTTCCTTGTAAGGATTTCACACATGAAAACCATGCGCATTTTGCAGCACCAGACGTCAACACACGGCAGCTTCGCAATAAATCTGTCAGTTATTATTTTATATTATTACTGTTATTACGCATAAAATAAGGTTTATGCTTTCAATATTGTCACCAGCGTCGCAAAGCCTTGCAGCAGTGTGCCCTCATAGCTCTAGCGACTGCTGCCTGCGTGGAGGCAGCCGAGTTGGTTTCCGGTTCCGTACTTGCGTTCCGCAATAATGACGGAAGCGTGGTCTTCTCGCCCGCACCGTGTGTATGAGCGATGGATATGGCGACGCGGTGCCACCAAGGGGGTAACTTCCTAAAATCATGACCCGTTCCGTTCCGTTGGCAACCGAATGGGACCTCACTAACAGCACTAAAAGCTCAGGTGACTGCCGACATGCGTTCGCCGGGTGGTGTGTCGGAACGTCAAGTACATCGCTTTATGCTAAAAGCAAACATAAAAAGCTGCTGTAATTGGAAACGAAAACCTTCAGCGTTCAACTAATGCTGTTCGCTGATTATGGAGGCATGTTCTTAGCATGTTGCAGGTTGTTAATTCCTCGCGTCAATCATCCATTACGCTACATGGTATTTGAGGAATCAACACCTTTATTCTTTCAATCCACATTCTCTACACTTGACGCGTAGTTTTCATTCGATTGAACATCGTGAACGTGACGTTTTTTCAATGAACGATGCTTTGCGTGCTTACGATAGCTAAAACCGATATGATTCAAAAACAAACCAGCTGGTACCCGCTCAATTATTTACGGCAAATTTGCTGAATTTGTTTGAAAGCATGGCATATAAAAATGTTTTACATTTTTATAGAATATAAATCTAATATCACCAATGCATAAAAATGTTTTGTAATAGTTCAATATTCTTTCACATATTTCAAAATGAATCGGATGATCGTGCGGACACCAAGGGTTGTAAGATTGGGAAATGATTATGTGTCCAATAAAGTCTGCTTTTGTACCATCCGAAAAGCAGTCAATGTAATATTCCTCTATTAGTAGATAGAGATTGTATCTAGGATAAGAAACTTATCAATTAATTGCCACTCATTTGTTAGATCTCTTTGAAATATTAGAACATTCACACATGTAGCAAAGCTAGAGCTAATCCTTGTTTTGCAAAACTAAGTACGAATTGTGGTCCACCGCAAAGCTTGGTTAGATCCTTGGGAGCTAGAAGTCAAGCTTCTTTTATTGTCAGAGTGATACAAAAACAAAACCACAGAAGGCAGATCTTCCTTCTACTCATCCACCTTTGAATGGTTACATTGGAAACTTTCCTAAGTCATTACATGAAATAAGTTTCTCATAATCACAAACTCACATGCACATTCCCGCACACACAAACAAACAAACCGTCTCATTCAACATCCGGTAACCAGCAGGATGATGATGGCACAAATCCGTTCGCAAAGTTTGTCCTGACCATCACTTAACTGAACAGATTACGAGGTGTGGTGTAACTAAAGACAAATAAAAGTGAGGCCAAATGGGGAAAACTTTTGCCTCTCAGGGGGGGCACAAATTTATAACGCTTGTGAATTGCCGATCCAGAAGAGTGGAAACAGTTATATATACCGGGGAAGCAATGGGATCCCAATCGTCGGCAGTCGAAATGAATGAGTATAAAGTGCGAGAGTGCAACGCAGCCAAACATGTCTCATAATTTTCTTTTGATTATCTTTGGGTTGAGTTGTACAACTACTAAAGGTGACACTTTCTTCTGGCGGTGGTGGTGGTGAATTATGGGAAAAGCGGTAAGAAGTTCTCCTTTCCGAGTTCTGTGGCAATAGAGACTAGATTCCATAATGTTACAGAACGTTGGTTTTAAATCGTTTTTCTTCTTTCGAACAGGGGATGGCCGGATCCGTAGCAAAGATGAACTTACGAGGTACTTGCTTTGTTGCTTGTTTCATAAGATCTAACTTTAATTGACAAAGTTTCCTCAGATTGGCATCGTTTGGAAGCATGGAGTATTCCTGGTATTGTAATAGGAATGCTCATGATTCAAATAAGAACAGATGCTTTTTACATTCACACATGACTGCAGATTAGGTGCATTTTCTTTTGTCTCGGGGATCTCATTGAAGTCATTCATATGTTTCGAAACCATTTTTGACTTTTCTAGTACACTAAGTGTACGTTAAGGTTATAGGATCACTCCAAAAACTTACTTTTGATAGGATGCCCGGTTAACCATGGTATGTAGAACATATATAAATATGCAACACTATATATACCGAACGAATTATTTGTTGACTTCTTATAACTCCTCAAGTAACTCCTCATATCTTAGCAGCGTGATGTGAATTGGTAAATATAATATTAAATTCAGATCAAAAATGTAATTCATCAGGAAATGCCCCTTGTGGATCAAGTCCCTATAGAAACCTGGATCATCCCCCTAGCGATGATCGTACCTTTCTCATGTATTATTGTATTATACACCATATTTGGAGAAACAAATGTGAGACTGCACTTCAGAAAGTTTTCGATTCCATTATTATTACCAATCAGTTCACATTTATATCCCATCTCCCACCCCTTAGCATTTGAATCAGTATTGTAAATATCGAAAAGGTGAAATGAATTTCCCATCGAGTGCAACGCTAGCGGAACCTTCAGTGAGGCTCTGCAACAGGGACACGGGAAGTCTGAGTGGCTATGAACTGGTTCCGGCTCTGTCACAAGTGTGCGATGCTACCATGCCGCGAAATAGCGATCGAGCAATGGGTGACCAATGGTACTCTGCAGTTCTTCGCGCAACCTGTATTTGGGCTAGACAAAGGATGCAAAGGGCTCGTTCGGCAGAATTGTGGGAGGAACGCACCGTGCTATTCAAAGCGCTGAGACTGACCCTAAACAAGGTCATCAAACAGAGCAAGCAAACCTGCTCCGACAGACTCCGAACGCCAACGCGAGCCCATGGGGTGACTGATAATTGAAGTTTTTTTAGAGTCGAGTGCTAATCTACGGGAGAGAAATAGGCGTGGCTAGCTCCTCCATAACGAGCTCAGGGATCAATCCCGTCTCCACTTCTGAGGATCGTGATGTACGATGGTATGCCCAAGTTCAAGCTCCCACCAGGAGTCAAGCTAATGGGAATGGGATGCATCGATGACGTAACGATGCCTATGCGCGGAGAGTCCATCGAGGAAGTCGACTTGACCATTATATCAGGCTTGTTGAAACGGCTACTAGTACATTCCGTTTATATGTCCCCAGTTCGACGAGGAGAGAAGGGTGATGGACACCACCGATAACATCGTCGGACGAATGTGCCAGAACCCATAGCAGTGGACTGCTGTTGCAAGAGTAGTAACCAAGATAGCCAACATGCTATAACGAGGTTGGAGCAAGAACCAGCAGAGTGATCAAACTTGGTTGTGATTTAAATAAGCATATGCGGTTTTTCATTTGCGGAATTTCGAAACAAATTTAAGCTAATACCATACTTCATGTTATCAAAAATTTCGGATACGGGAAGAGTGGGTATTCAATTAGTGAGCTGTGCATATTTGTTGTTTCTCGGCCAATCATGATTTACCGTTAAATTCTTTAAAATCAGAAGCTAAGCATTTGTAATAAATTTACTCGTTGGGATTTCTTCAAACAAGTTATTCTACCAAGTCAGTCAGTCAGTCAAGAGGGCGTCTCGAAAAAGGGCGCCGCCTACAAGAAGTTGGCGAAGGAAGTCCTAGGCGAGACGGTCAAGGTGAGGGCAGTCACGACGGAGGTGAATCTAAGAATTAAAGACCTAAATGATGTCACCGAAGTCGAAGAGCTCGCCACGGCACTGACCCCGGCAACCACAAATATTATGTACTAAAACCAACCTTTTTTGTACATTTTGGGGCCCCCACAAGCTGTTGGCCCCGGGGCCCCCTTCCGTCAAAATCCGGCCCTGCCTGTGGGCATATACGAGCAACACGAAGTTTGCTTCAAGTGCTAGGAACCGAGGCACAAGCAATGGGACTACACACGCAGCTAACCTCGAGGGTGCGTTGTGCACTGCCCCCCCTCTTTGAAGCATTACTTTCTGGTTGTACCGAAGGGACGATGGGCTTGGCGGTAATGGAAACGGTTTAGCAGGTCGGGGATGTAGTCCTGCCTCCCTCGTTTGCTGTTGGAGGTGGTCCCTAACTCCGCACTTCCTGGACAACCCAGGATGTCTTTTGTGCAGATTCTCCCTCCATTGCTTAGGAAGAAAAAAAAACACATACACACACACAGACATCACCTCAATTCGTCGAGCTGAGTCGATCGGTATAAAACACTACGGGTCTCCGGGCCTCCTTTAAAAAGTTCATTTTTGGAGCGAACATATAGCCTTTACGTATACTTAGTATACGAGAAAGGCAAAAAGCAATCAAACTGTGATTTTTTCCATAGATGACCCCTTCTTTAAAAGCGTTTAAATTTCATGTAAAATTTCATCAGCTTTATTGCTTTCTTGTATTTTTTTATGGAAATTTTCTTAAGTTTTTTATTGCTCTTTATGCTCTTTTTATATTTTTATGGAAAAAATATATTTCTTTTGTGGAACATTTTGTAATTGTGTATTGCTAACATTGATTTATTTATGGAAATTTCGTATTTTTTTTCGTGGAGCATTTTAATTCCTTTATGGAAAATTCTTCTTTTATAATTGCAATTTTTGCTTTTAAAAGTGCTTATTTATTTTTGTTTTGTGGAAAATTCTTAATTGTTTATTGAAATTTTGTTTTATTTGTGGAAATTTTATATTTATTTATTGCTCATACCCTGATTTCTTTACTGGCAATTTCCTAATTGTTAATGGAGAATTTCTAAATTTATGAAAATTTTATTTTGCTGTCTTAGGCAAATTGCTAATAAGTTTTCGGTTCTATTGATACGAAAATCTCGACATTCTATCGTGAGGTGAGGGTACTATTGACAACCAACATCTTAAGGGTATTTAGCATCGAGTCCACATAATGGCAGTGGGTATGGTTACTCTTACAGTCAAAGATTGCACTAAGCTCACTAAATGTATTAAATTTATCTACTAACCTGTAATTTACAAGACCCATATCCGTCAATTAAACATAAAGATAAGCATAGTTCACTTGTTAGATGATTTTTTGGGCGTTTTCAGTTCTTTTTTTTCTTCCTAAGCAATGGAGGGGGAATCTACTCAACAGACATTCTGGGTTGTCTAGGAAGTGCGGGGTTAGGGACCACCTCCGACAGCAAACGAGGGAGGCAGGACTACATCCCCGACCCGCTAAACCGTTTCCATTGCCGCCAAGTCCATAGCCCCTTCGGTACAACCAGAAAGTAATGCTTCAAAGGGGGGGCAGTGCACGACACACCCTCGAGGTTAGCTGCGTGTCCTTGCAGCATCGAACATCGTGACTCGCTTTTTTAGAAGAACACCATAGTATCGTGCCAGCGCATTGCCGGCTTTACAGGTGGCCTTACCACGCCCTATGTCCTCGGAAGGTGGGAAGGGTAGACTTCGCGCCTGCTTCCCTCTGCACGACTGGTATCAAGAATGATGATGCCGCGTGCACCCCAAATTGACCTCTTTGCGATAGGGTCTGTTCGCCAACACACAGAGGGACTTCCCGACGCGGTGCCTACGCCTACCCCAGCCTTGACGAAGACCCCTTTCCGTCCTCGGGCTCGGAACCTGCCCGGTTGACCGACGCCGCGAAAGCGACGATACCATGTTGTTCTTCGCGCGGCCACTTGTTCGATAAAAGGATCGAGTTCGTCCATAGGGCATGACCACCGGTATGACCCATGAAGCCGACTCCGAACCTTTGGACCACCTCTTGTTTGCGCCTGAACTAGCTATCCTTGAGTCCACGCGCCACCTTCTGTGTAGCTCCGAGACGATTTGGACGATAGCCGATAAAACGGCTTTCCAGCCAACTTCACACTGCTGTTCACAGCTTTGCTGGAACAAATCAAACAATTGGGAGGGTTCGTGCAGCATTGTGCCTTATGTCCCTCCAAACCGCAGCGTCGAGAGAGCTTGCTTCTGTCAGGACCATTGCAGTCCCATTGCTGGTGCCCCGGTTCCAGGCACTTGAAACAAACTTCGGGTTGCTCGTATATGCCCAAAGGGCACACCGACCATCCCACCTTGACCCTCGCTAACTTAACTACCTTGGAGGCATCCGCTGCAGATAGCCGAACCAATGCTACCTGTGTCCCTGCCGAACCTTCCCGTAGCCGAACGGCTGCGGTGGGTGTCTCAACTTCACACTGTTGCCGCAGTGCCGTGATGAGCTCTTCGACTTCGGTGATCTCGTCCAGGTCTTTAACCCTTAGATTCACCTCCGTCGTGAGGGCCCTCACCTTGACCGTCTCACCTAAGACTTCCTCCGCCAACTTCTTGTAGGCGGCGCCCTTTTGCGAGACGCCCCGCTTCAGCTTGAGGATCATTTCGCCCATCCGGGTACTTCTTATTCGACGTACGTCGGCGCCGAGTTTACCGAGCTTAACGTCACTCCTCATCGCCTTCAAGACGTCTTAGTACTTAGCCTCGTCCGTCTTGATGACTGAGGCATCGCCCCTGGAGCGATTGGCGCCTACCCTAGACTTCTTGTTACCATCGTTCGCCTGGGACTTCTTTTCGGCCCTTGGCATCTTTGGTTTCCTCTTGTTCTTGACCAGGGTCCAGGAGGCGTCACCCCCTCTATTTCCCTGGTCTGGTGCGGCTGAGAACTTTCAGCCTGCCGTAACCCCTTATCACCGTCTTTCCTGAGTGGACGGACCTTTCCAGATCCTTCCTCCCCCGGTTTTGGAGGTACCTGACCGGGATTCAGCTTCCCAGCCCCACTACCCTTGTTCGGGGTAGTAACCCTCTGCGTTTTGGAGCGGCCCCCAGGGAGCTCATCCCCTGGAGACTGTCTCCCCCGTTTTTGTATCTGCTCCGTTGGAGCAGTCACCCCCGACGTGCCCGCGAATACTTGAGCCTGGCATGCCCTCGGTCGATTCGACCTTGCCCGAGTCCGCGAATCCTTGGACCTCAGTCTGGGTAGACCTCGACTCCACGGATTTCACGGGTTTACACTTGGCCGTCCCGACCGTCCTCTCCAGCTTGGCGTCCAACATCGACTTTCGATGTTTCAGCAAGCTCCTCTCGAGATCCTTACTGATATTATGCTTCGATGACGCAAAGTCGAAGATGGCGTCCAGCTGTTCCGTCGCCACCTCGAAGGCCGTAAGCCCATCTCGTTTGCGGTTCATCGCCTTCACAAGCCATGGGCCGTCTATAACCTCTACTGGCGTAGCCTGGGAGATGGTTAAGTGACCCACGCTGGTGCTGCGCACCGAGCTGCCGACTATTGCTTCTGGCCTCCTAGGCGGAGACCTGAACAACCCTCCTCTTGCGAAGGGGTTGTCGCCTACACTACTACCACTAATTGAAGAATTGACTTGTTTTTCCATTTTGGTCCCACAAGTTGCTCGGGAAAAGAGGTCCACCACGCCAGAGCCCAGCATGACGCGGTAAGGGACAATTACTGTGGAGGGTGCCCAGGTATCCTACAGGCTTCGTTAAAGGCCTTGCTCATTATTCCCCCCCCCCCTGGCCATGCATCCCTCGGCACGGGTCGCTTAACGCCTTGGGATTAGGGGTTAGGGACGATGGTCCCGTTGGTCGCACCCACTCACTCTAGCTGATGTCAGAAGGACAACAGTGCCCAGCCTGCACTACCATCTGAGTACGCAACCCTTAGCTGGCCGTCAATTGTCATCGGAAGACCCGTGGAAGCGTGAGATCGGAACTTGAGAGGACCAGAGCTGTGTAGGTCGCTCCTTCTCAGATGTCAACTCACCATTTCGCAGCTCGGCGTTTTTAGTTCTAAATAGCCTAATCTGTACACAAGCGGGCTTGGTAGTCATATGGCTACTGCTTCTGCCTCATACGCAGGAGGTCGTGGGTTCATTCCCAGGTCCGTTCCATTCTCCTACTTTGTATCTTTCTCTTTATTTCTCATGTTCTAGCAATCGCTAGAACTGGAAATGGACTTCCATACCGTTTCCATTACTATTCCTATATCTTCAACTTGAGTATTCTAACAGTAATCTGCTAGAATTGGAAATGAACTATAGAGCTCGTTTCCTACATCCAAATAGAAATTCCATCAGTTACCTTCTCCTATCTATCACATTGGCAGCTCGTTAACCAAGACGGACCTCTGCCTCTCCAACCTAACCCAGAAATTCCAACAAATTCCGCATGAACTCGTGGCAAGTGCAGAGGTATATTCGGCTTGCAGTGGACGAGTTATTGCATCATCATTTCCTCCCCCTTCCCTACATTGACTTGCATTCTGACGTGGCAGGCGCCAGTATGACCTAACAAATGAGATCACCAGTACTTGTACATTGAAGATGTGTGCTAGTCCCAAGCAAACATCTGTTGGTTCCCTGTGCAAGAACAGCTGATCTGGTCATAATGGAGTAGTAACTACGAGCAGTCAATCAAGCGCAAGCTCAAGGTAAATAGCCTAATCTGTACACACTTAAAAAATTTCGCCGAGATCTCAGCATTTTATTTTTATTTTCCCGAGGTGGGCACCGCCGAGTTTCAGCAAACACGATTTTTACCGAGATCTCAGAAAAAGTGACGTTCCATTTGCCGAGAGACGGTAAATATTTTGCCGAAAATCAGTAATAAACAAAATTTTCTGCCGAAGTTCAGTTCTGAAATTTACTGAGCTACAGCGGTGCCCGATTTTGCCGAGCTCGAGAAACAAAAACTTAGTGTGTACTGCTTTCGTTTAGTAGGCTGACCATACCCGAGCAGGAGAAATTACCTCAATAATACCTTATTCGGTTATTGATACCATACTCTGTCATGAACTAGCCTTCCATATGAGGTAAAATACCAAAAAAATAATACCAAAAATTAATATGCAAAATATTTTAGTTATGTCTTGCTTGGGTATTTCAATACCAAACGAATAATAATTTGTTATGCGTTTGGTATTGAAATACCTTAGCATTTTAATGCTAGAGTATTTTGCATATAAATTTTTGGTATTATTGTTTGGTATTTTACCTCTTATTCGAGGCTAGTTCATACCAATTTCTGTTATAAAGGTCGTTGCTCCTGCTCGGGTACGTACTGTATTTAACGGAACAGTCCCGTTTTTTTAGACCTTATTCTGCCGTCCCGTCGTAATCTGAAAAATCCGATTGTACGACAATTCCCCGAATGCATTTTCCCCGAATGAAATTTCCCCGAATAACAACTCCCCGAACGTAACATTTCCCCGAATGTAACAATTCCCCTAATGCAACATTTCCCCGAATGTAACATTTCCCCGAATTGTTTCCACAGTGCAGATAAAACTAAAACTGAAAAAGGAATCTACGTCGTTTAACATAAAGTCGCATAATTGGCTTTTGACATAATTTTGAGTTTCAACAAAAGTGAGGGTCGCGGGACAACTCGCTTAAAAATTGTAAAAAAAAAAAGATGCTGGGACATTGGGCCGAAGACAATTATGCCAAACCGTCATTAGGCCGAGTGAGAAGTAAGAAGTGAGAAATGAGTAGTGAGTAGTGAAAAGTGAGACGTGAGAAGTGAGAAGAGCGTAATGAGAAGTGAGAAATGAGAAGTGAAAAGTGAGAAGTGAAAAGTGAGGTGTGATAAGTGAGAAGTGAGAAGTGAGGAGTGAGAAGTGAGTAGTGAGTAGTAGGAAGTGGAAGTGAGACATGAGAAGTGAGAAGTGAAAAGTAAGAAATGAGAATTAAGTACATAGTAAGAAGTAAAAGTGAAAAATATGATGCAAGAAGTGTTATGTGAGGAGCGAGAAAGGGCGAAATACGAAGTGAGATGTAGGAAGCGAGAATGGAAAAATAAGGAAGAAGGATAAAGATAAAGGAAGAAAATTAATGCGTCTTCCGGTATAAGGCGAAGGAAAGGGATAATGTTTTTTTTATAATCGCTTCGCCCGGTGTTAGGGGAAGACGAGTTGTAATGCCTTCTTAAAATGAACACGTTTGCCCGATATAAGACAAAGAGGGTTGATGGACCCTTCTTCAATTGAACACGTTTGCCTGGAGTAAAGCGAAGGAAAGAGATAATGCCTTCCTTAAATGATCGCGTCTACGCAGTATAAGGACAATGGAGGAGATATTGCCTTCTTTGAATGAAAACGTCATTTTTTTTCGGTTTATACAATCGACTCTCCACATCTCGATGTTCTATATCTCGATATCTCTCCCTATGTCGATGGTTTCCTCAGTCCCTTCAATCTACATTCATTTGGGCTTTCTACATCTCGACAACCTCCCTATCTCGATATCTCTCTATCTCGATGGGTTCTGATCATATTTTGTTCAGGATTCACTCTCCTGATGTCGATATGGTCAGATTTTTGGGCTACTAGACCGTCTTCGGACAATAACAAACACATCAACAACAGGAAACGCATTTGTTTTGTTGTCGTTTTTCATAGCAACGAGCTTTTTGGGATCTAGTACCCATTTCAATTTTCCTTCCATTCCTCGATCTCTCCCTATCTCGATGGTTCCTTCAATATCGAGATGTGGAGAGGCGACTGTATTATTGATATGAATTGCTATATGCTATCTCATATGTTATATCTATTCCTGCCAAACTCGTCTACATCAAAGGAAGAGACTACATTTATCATAACCTTATTGCAGGCAAATTCCTACTTCTGAAAAGGTAATTTCATTCCACTTTGGCTTATTTCGAGCTAACGCCTATCTTTAATGAATTGATCACATCTACCGTTTCCATATACCAGGTAGATACAGATTTTTTAAGAAGGAATAACATTCACTCCTTCATTATTCTGGAAAAACACCTGGAAAACACCTTCAAAGTAGAGATCAAATTAATCCATTGCGTTATTCCGAGTGGATGTACTACTTTTAAATAAGGGATCACATTCACCGTTGCCTTATTCCGGGCTTATACCACGATTACAGTAACTTCTTAAGAAGAGATAGACCTTACATAGGACAGAATTTTGATTTCTCGAATTTTTACCATGATGCTTTCAAACGGAATTTCGCGATTCAGCTCCACCAAATAAATTCAGCTTATGTTCAACTATTTTAGAAAAAAAAATCTTAATAATTTAACAATAAGATATATAATTTAACAGTAAGGAAGATCAAGGGCATACAATACTATCGAAAGATTTTGTCATGTTCGGCATCTCCAAAGAGACACTCTGCAACAAATCTTTGAACGCTGCTCTGTTCGGGCGCCAATAGTCGATGACAATTAGGGGAACTGTTTCGATCTCAATCTCACTGTACATATATCCATCTCATCGCTAAACAAAGAAATACGGCATCAAATGCGTCGCTTCCTGTTGTCAACATGCGTGCTCACTGCTGAAATAAATCACAAAAATAATAAACATACCCAATTCCTTTCCATTACTTTGTTTTTGATGGGATGGAAATAGGAGCTATGAGATGAAGTGGCGAACCGTTCCCCTATGTGTTTGCAAAAACTACTTTATTTTCGGGGATTTGTTACATTCGGGGAAATGTTACATTCGGGTAATTGTTACATTCGGGGAAATTGCATTCGGGGAATTGTTACATTCGGGGAAATTGCATTCGGGAAAATTGCATTCGGGGAATTGGTTTTCGGGGAATTGTCGTACAATCGAAAAATTCTCAATTTCTCCCGTTTTTTTATTGATTTTTCCAAAGATCTCCAAAATATTATTCGAACAAATTCAAAATTTTAGGCAGGAATCTAAAATTAAATAAATAGAAAGTATTCTTTCTGTGTCTTTAAGAGAGATTTGTAGCCTCGGCTGGCTCATCTCTCAACAAAGAAAGAGGAAGAAACCCATAACAAATGTGAGATTTTATGTTTTCCACTTTTACATGTGACCCGCTTTTTTGGGATCACTTGAGAACAAAATCAAAGGACAAGATTCCCGTGGTGTGAGGCTACTTTTGGCGTCATTTAAATCAATTTCGATCAAAAAGGACTGTGAATTGTTTATATTTCACATTTATTCTCATGCTCCAACCATATTCTTGGAAATAAATAAAATTACATTTTATTAATGTTCTTTCCTTGGTGAAATTCTTGTTATTCTTATCCGCCGATTATTTTTCCACTTATATTCATGGGATTTGACACAGGAAATCTATAATCCCACCTTATTGCTCTTTTCGCATTTGTCTTCTGACATTTTTTCCTAAAACAGTTTTTTCGAAGCCTTTTAATGCCCAAAACCGGCCTTAGGTAGGTTACTTTGACTATTGTTTGTCAATATTAGTCAATAATAAAATCCGTAATGGATGTCTAAGAGTAGATTAAAATGAAATTTCACAATTCCACAATTTTGTTTAAATAATAAAGGATGCGTAATTTTCTGTTCTTTCGTCCCTTTGAAGAATGAAATAGTTGCAGTTTACTATTTTTCCACAACCAACTTAATACAATAGAAGGTTGTGGTGGTGAATGATTCACTTAAATATTTCTAATTTCTTTCACGGAAAATGAAAATTAACCCCTACATTTTGAAATTTTCACAGTTCATGCATTTTGTACAAGATTTTGTCCCGTTTTTACACCGAAATGATTTGGTCAGTCTATCTTTTAGGCACTATTAACAACCCAGCGGGGCAAATTTTTTTCATTTTTTCACTATTTCTACTACGGATAACAACTATTCAGTTTTCAGCTGACATTCAAAAACAAAAAAACGAACGCGTACTAGTAGGAACAGAGTAATACATATTTAGATCGTGCCAAAAACAATCAATCGAAATCTCATTTTTTGCTTTTTTATAATCACATGTCAAATAATAATTGTAGTATTTAATGTCGTTTTCGGTTATTGCTGGGTCGAACCTAGTTCTGCACCGGATCCGCTCTAACAGCTGTCAAAACGTTCGGTTATTCGTTCAGGTTGGATCGCGATCCGCACCAGATCCGACCCAAAATGAATGAGGTTCGCTCTGCCGATTTATCGAGATCCAACCTAGGTTCACCAATACATTCAAACATAAACTGTCAAACTGGTGTTTATGTTTACGCTAAAGGAAAATGAAAACGTAGAAGACACGGATGGGTATTTGATTTTGTTTGTTTCATTTGTTAAATTTATTAGTTTTATTGCTCTTCCACGCAAAAATGGATTATTTTAATTTTGTGGTGTTTTCAAGTTGCTCTGATGGTGAATCTGATTCAGATATCGACATATTTTTCGCTGATTCGCATCTCTATTTCACTTTCACACTAATAAGGAAATAAGAGTTGAAAATTTGGTTGAAAATGTGATTTATAATATGCAGTGACGAGAAGGTAGCTGCTATTTATTCACTATTACGTTGTGTATTCGAACATATGCTTTAGGTATAATTGCTCTATCAATGGGAAAATAGCGTACCAGAGTATCTGCCGCTATGAAGTTATTTATACCAAAATGTTCATACCATATTTTATTCATTATTGCAGTCTGTGCATAATTTGTTCAAGGTTACGGATTTGAAGAATATAAACATAATGTATTAACCCTGGCATTAACCATTTATAAGACTTTGGCAACTATATTGCCATCAGTAAATTTATTGTATTTATTTATAAATGATTATTTATAAATAAATTCAAATGTTTATTCAGGAACAGTTTTTATACGAATTGAGCATAATTTTTCAGTGGAAGAAAGGTTTTTAGTTGTAATTCGTTAAAAAACCGATAAAGACATATTTTATCCCATTGATATTGATTATGTTGAATCTCCTGTTAAGATTATGTAGTGAAAAATTATTTTCCTCTCTTGTATATTTGGTTTTTGCAGTTTTGACGAAATCACAATTTATTCTAAAGGGTCCCCTCTTCTTGGGAGAAAAATAGCAAAAAAAATGCAAATAGCAAAAAATAATGCTGTTCAACTCTTGTACGATTTGATTCTTTGTTTTAAAATAAAAGGCCCCAAATCTCAATAAATGTTGTATTGGATTTTTTACAAAGTGTTTCCATATTTTCTTGTTCTGTTCTGTTTACTGTAACACAGTCACTGTTACCCAAAAAGCCATATAGAATAAGCACAACAGTTTATCGGGAAACACCAGGCGGGTGCTAAGCTGTTAAATTTTTGTTGCCACCAATCGAGCGAATGCCGACGGCACTAACACCAAGCCGTAGTCTATGAAAAATAAACACTGCAGTGAGTGAGAATGTTCTGAAACGCACGAAGTTTGGATAATGCAAGAAACAACTGTTTCTGCTCAGCACACAGTTTCTTCTACCAACATAATTATTTATCTGCATATTTCGCGTAAGGAATAAAGTGAAAACACTACATATTTACGGATTTGGTGTATTTTTGTTCGTTGCGATCTTTAATTTAATATGTGCTTTCGACACCACTCTCTCTTGTAAAAACGGTAAACAATACAAATTTTTACAAATACCACCACAATTTATAATAGTATATGAGCATTTTGACATTGGAGTATAAATTTATGCGCCAAAAAAGAGGGTACTGTCATACTTGCCAAACTCCATATGAAAAAAAATCCGTTGACCCCCCTCTGGGAAACACGGATTGGCATAAATTCTTTCACGGCAATCCACATTCCCGTCGTCATTCATCACAAGCTCCTAATCACATTAATTTATTGATGAAATAATAGTCATTTTAGTCATTAAACAATTAACAGAAGAAACGTCTGATTTCCCCCATAATTCATAAAACAAGAAAGAAATAACACTAATAACAAAACTCAAAAGATAAAATATGTCTGTTTCTGCCAGCTGATAAAAATGCGAATTGAAAACAAAACAGATGATAGGGATTGAGTTCTCACTAATACCATCATACTGACTCGATCCCGATTCGTTTTTCGTTCGGTTATTCAGAGTCGGTGTCGGACCTGACCCAGGTTTTAAACCGAAAACGACATAAGTGTGCATCGGGCTAATGATTTGTTGAGGCATATTCCACCTCTCTGTCTACTGAAAAAGAGGTACTCACGCAAATATATTCGCGCCAAATGTTGAGGATTCGGCGGGCATTCACCAACGATGATTCGATGAGCTTGCTAAGAAGAGATATCTTTTCGTTTATCGCTTCATATGAATGTGGCGCAAACATGTTTTGTGTTCGTTCGTGGAAATCATCCGTAAAAAATCGCTTGTCGGAAAATCATGAGCACTAATTTTTACTACCAAGTACATACATGCAGCAGCACACATCCGCTTCTCCGCCCTCTTTTGCCTCCACTCCACCAGATTTGAAGCTTGCGACTAACAGTCCATTATGCTCTCAAATGTAATAGGGTGTATGGAAATTATTTGATGTTTTCAAGAAATCCTAGGAACTAAGTAAATATACTTTTCAATTTTAGATTTGTGAAGTTATTCATCGTTGTTTATTAACATGCTGTTTTCCTTACTTTTTTATTTTGATGAAGTTACGTCAATTACCAATCGTCAAATGATTAGATTTTTGTTCGCTTCAGGAACCCTATTTCCAATCCTTCTCGCATGCACCACCGCCTTCATCTTGGCGAAAGAAAAGCCCGAGCACTCTGCCATCGACGCTGGCCGTAATCCGTGCTCCAAGTGTGAGCTTGCGTGCAGAACCCCGTTCTAAGCGATTCAAAACAAAAATCGATCCACATTTCAATGTCATAACATGCTCGCTACCGCACACACAGCACATACGTCATGCCCGGGAAATGAATGAAATGCTCGGAGTGTGCTTATGTGTGTTTGGGGTTGCTGCTGGCTCTGGTGGAAATCCGAGGCAGGTGTTTATGTTCCGTACCATGTCAGTCACCCACTCTCGCCGGTTCGGAGAAGTAAAAAGCGCAGAGGTTAAAACCATAAACCTCAGGTATGTTGGCGTGGACGGATTGTTGTTGAAAGCACTGGAGCAATGACATTAGGTTTATATGGCAATCTGGGCTGCAGACGTTAGTACCAAGAAAGGAGAACGCATCAATGCGGTGGAATGGTGTTCCTCGTAGTACACCGCGCGTGAACGCGGACGTAAGGCGTTAGCGATTGCACACGCGAACTATTTGGCGAGAGAGACTGGTGGTTCCAACGGAGTAGAAAATTGTATTCTAACACAGACTTCTATATGTATACATAATCCGATTGGTCTAGAGTTTATAGCGTGCTATTGTCCTATTTGTAAAACTAGTTGAACTGCAGAGAATAATTGACGTGATATAGACAGTGCCACGAAAAATCGGAACGACGTTTATCCTGCCACCATAGAAAATAGTTTAAATATGTTTGTAATTATGTTTGAAAGCTAGTAAGCTTTGAAATTCCAAAAGTTGCACGAAGGCGGGTGGTGAAATTTTCGCATTCATGTGCAATTAGGTGAAGGCATCCAAACATGAAACTAACGAGAAAAAAACTAATGTTAAATTACATAAAATGCATACATAATACAAAATACAAAAACACTAACATAAGGTCGTTTTAAAAATATTTTAATAACCGCTGATCGACCGACACCTGCGTTTGTTTGTAACACCGATAAGGTTTCTTCCTGGAATTCAACAGTGTTCAGCTTCCACTATGCTATTCAAGAATATCTACACAGCAAATAGTTTTAGAAGTTCATCGACATGTAACATTGCAGCTTATCCCAACAAAGGAACAAACATTTGACGTTCAATTAAATTTGACTAAATTTTACAAACAATAACAGTTTACATTTATTTCGATTTAAAAGAACAGTAAGATCGATTGAACTTTGTGTTTACTTGAATGCTCCAAAAATGTGCATTAACATACATTTTAAATCACAAAATATTTTTATCTGTGTATCTATCTTTTATCTAATTTTTGTCATTTCTTCATTAACAATTGCTTTTCTCATTTTTTTACAGATAATACATCAGAGCTCACAAGGTAATTGGCCCACTCGATGAAGTTATTTTATTACTTGGCTAGGTTCAATTTTGTACAAGAAGTTTTTTTTTTTACATATTTTATCGACTCTCTGAGGTGTGTTCAAATATCTTCATAGTTCACAGTGTATGAAGAAATGATTATTCTGAATCCATTTATTTATTATCAAATTTCCTGAATAAATGTTCCTACTTGAAGGCATTAATAACGGTGGTTTTTGTTTTAACACCGTGTATAGGAATTTTGTATCTTGTTAAAAGGGTGTCCACTTATCCATTCCAACCCTCACGTATTCCATTCAAAAGGTGCCAAACAAACGATTCCGGAATTTAATTTCGTTAGATTGGGTTTTTCGAGGCATTACCCCGCACCCAAACGTTTTTATCGTTCTTGAGCTAGTGAATATGGTTAAAAAAATTTAATATATTTTTCATAATCGCCAGGCTCATACGTGTAGCAAATCCTCCTTCGGAATATTAAATTTATCCATGCACAAAAATTCTAATATTCTCGCGGTGACTGCGGATTCTGCGCTTATGAATGCTCAGTCCCCAGGAAGTCATGCCATAAGACAATTCCTGTGATCGTAAAAACTGATACTAACCCACCGAATCTCATATCAGTTCCGGTGTAGGAATTTTCTGCACTCCTGCTGGTTCCGGCTATATTGGAAGCGCGTCTCAATATAATTTAACGTGCCATACAGCGGCATAGCCCAGCAAACCACCCCACCCTCGCTCGTCCGCTAGAGTCGCGGAATGTTTCAGCCAGCATAACGCAGCATCCGATATCGCATGAGATGGTGATGGAACTTATGACCAGCTCGTCTAGCTCTAACGCGTCTCGTATGGATCGGCATCGTATCTCGTCATAGTAGTAGCAGAAGCAGCAGTATCGCCATCAGCAACGAGGCAGCATTTCGTTACTGGAGCATGAGTTATAGTTTTCAATATTAGATTTTACTGCTCGGTATAACAACGCAATCGTGCTGCAAATCGTTCCCGAGCAATAATGAACATTTCTCTTACGCATAGGTTCTGCAAATGCTAGTTACTTCATGCGCGTTGAATCATACTCGAAGTATGTTGAGATTTTCTGAGCCACAACATTACCAACACGGTATATTGATTTCCATATCATATCAAGAACACAACGAATCTTAAGCCTAAGCCTTAAGTCTAATACGTAACATACTTTATATTCTCATGCTCTATTTTGTATTAATATCGTATATTACAATAGTTAAAAGCGATACGCACTCATTACCCGATAGCACACTCCCAAAATACTAATGCTTGCATTATTGCGTTTCAGAACAGGAATCACCCATGTTCAGAATATAAGGGTTGAGATTCTCTTCATACAGCAATGACAATTACATCATGTTGCATTCACTCCTCCAGGTGAAATCAACTACATCTACAGAAATGGTCTCTCTCATGACCAAGAGCCAGCCCTATTCAAATGTACCGCTGTACCATCGATAAAGATGAGCTGTTCAGGTCATGCAGGGCAAGAATCGGTAGAATTTCAATTTGTTTTAGTAGGAATAGAACACCGATGCTATTACTTCCTTAGTGATAGAAATAATTTCGTACCGGCAAAATTTGCATCTTATATGGATCTAAGCACATTGGCGTAGTTCAATTGGTTGCTGGTTGATCTGAGACCCAAATTGTAATCACACTGTAATCTGGAGCAAAATTTACCATTTCTAAAGGTTTTCCTTCAACAAAATATGAGGTAAATAAAATATTATCCACCCGTGGCAGCAAAAAAAAAATCCATAAGAAATACTTTAAGTTCATGTTATTTTTGAATGATAAGGGGAATTCTATGTTTATTAATTGCTTATACCCTGATTTATTTTTTGACAATTTCTTATTATTCTTATTATATATAAATCTAAAAACCTAAAATTCTAAAAATCTTAAAATCTAAAAATCTAAATAGGGGGAAAGACGGCTTTGGCAGGTTTTGTTCTATTATTGGCAGGGGGTTTTTGTCGACCAAATTTTATTAAATTTGGCCACAATATTCTTTGATATGCAAAGAATGCTTAGTCAGTCATAAAAAAAAACCCCTGCCAATAATAGAACAAAACCTGCCAAAGCCGTCATTCCCCCTATCTTCTTCTTCTTCTTCTTGGCATTACATCCCCACACTGGGAAAGAGCCGCCTCGCAGCTTAGTGTTCATTAAGCACTTCCACAGTTATTAACTGCGAGGTTTCTAAGCCAAGTTACCATTTTTGCATTCGTAGATCATGAGGCTAGCACGATGATACTTTTATGCCCAGGGAAGTCGAGACAATTTCCAATCCGAAAATTGCCTAGACCGGCAACGGGAATCGAACCCAGAAACCCTCAGCATGATCTTGCTTTGTAGCCGCGCGTCTTACCGCACGGCTAAGGAGGGCCACACGCCCTATCTAAAAATCTAAAAATCCAAAAATCTAAAAATTTTAAGATCTCGAAATCTAAAAATCTAAAAATCTTAAAATCTAGAAATCTAGGAATCTGCAAATTTAAAAATATAAAAATCTAAAAATCCAAAAATCTAAAAATTTAAAAACCCAAAAATCTAAAAATAAAAAAATCTAAAAATCTAAAAATCTAAAAATCTAAAAATCTAAAAATCTAAAAATCTAAAAATCTAAAAATCTAAAAATCTAAAAATCTAAAAATCTAAAAATCTAAAAATCTAAAAATCTGAAAATCTAAAAATTTTATCTAAAAATCTAAAAATTTTATCTAAAAATCTAAAATCTAAGAATCTAAAAATTTAAAAATCTAAAAATCTAAAAATCTAAAAATCTAAAAATCTAAAAATCTAAAAATCTGAAAATCTAAAAATCTAAAAATCTTAAAATCCAAAAATCTAAAAAACTAAAAATCCAAAAATCTAAAAATCTAAAAATTTTAAGATCTCGAAATCTAAAAATCTTAAAATCTAGAAATCTAGAAATCTGAAAATTGAAAAATATAAAAATCTAAAAATCTGAAAATCTTAAAATCTTAAAATCTTAAAAACCAAAAATCTAAAAATCTAAAAATCTAAAAATTTAAAAATCCAAAAATCTTAAAAATAAAAATCTAAAAATCTAAAAATCTAAAAATCTAAAAATCCAAAAATCTAAAAATCTAAAAATCTAAAAATCTAAAAATTTTAAAATCTAGAAATCTAGAAATTTAAAAATCTAAAAATCTAAAAATCTTAAAATCTAAAAATCTAAAAATCTAAAAATCAAAAAATTTAAAAATCTAAAAATCCAAAAATCTAAAAATCTAAAAATCTAAAAATCTAAAAATCTAAAAATCTAAAATCTAAAATCTAAAATCTAAAATCTAAAATCTAAAATCTAAAATCTAAAATCTAAAATCTAAAATCTAAAATCTAAAATCTTAAAATCTTAAAATCTTAAAATCTTAAAATCTTAAAATCTTAAAATCTTAAAATCTTAAAATCTTAAAATCTTAAAATCTTAAAATCTTAAAATCTTAAAATCTTAAAATCTTAAAATCTTAAAATCTTAAAATCTTAAAATCTTAAAATCTTAAAATCTTAAAATCTTAAAATCTTAAAATCTTAAAATCTTAAAATCTTAAAATCTTAAAATCTTAAAATCTTAAAATCTTAAAATCTTAAAATCTTAAAATCTTAAAATCCAAAAATCTAAAAATCTAAAAATCTAAAAATCTAAAAATCTAAAAATCTAAAAATCTAAAAATCTAAAAATCTAAAAATCTAAAAATCTAAAAATCTAAAAATCTAAAAATCTAAAAATCTAAAAATCTAAAAATCTCAAAATCTAAAAATCTAAAAATCTAAAAATCTAAAAATTTAAAAATCTAAAAATTTAAGAATCTAAAAATCTAAAAATCAAAAAATTTAAAAATTTAAAAATCTTAAAGTCTAAAAGCCTAAAATCAAGTAATCTAAAAATCTAAAAATCTGAAAATCCATAAATCTGAAATCTAAAAATCTAAAAATCTAAAAATCTAAAAATCTAAAAATCTAAAAATCTAAAAATCTAAAAATCTAAAAATCTTAAAATCTTAAAATCTAAGAATCTAAAAATCTAAAAATCTAAAAATTTTAAGATCTCGAAATCTAAAAATCTAAAAATCTTAAAATCTAGAAATCTAGGAATCTGCAAATTTTAAAATCTAAAAATCTAAAAATCTAAAAATTTAAAAACCCAAAAATCTAAAAATCTAAAAATCTAAAAATCTAAAAATCTAAAAATCTAAAAATCTAAAAATCTAAAAATCTGGAATCTAAAAATCTAAAAATCTAAAAATCTAAAAATCTAAAAATCTTTAGTTCTAAAAATCTAAAAATCTAAAAATCTAAAAATCTAAAAATCTAAGAATCTAAAAATCTAAAATCTAAAAATCTGAAAATCTAAAAATCTAAAAATCTAAAAATCTAAAAATCTAAAAATCTAAAAATCTAAAAATCAAAAAATCTAAAAATCAAAAAATCAAAAAATCTAAAAATCTAAAAATCTAAATATCTAAAAATCTTAAAATCTTAAAATCTTAAAATCTTAAAATCTTAAAATCTTAAAATTTAAAATCTTAAAATCTTAAAATCTTAAAATCTTAAAATCTTAAAATCTTAAAATCTTAAAATCTTAAAATCTTAAAATCTTAAAATCTTAAAATCTTAAAATCTTAAAATCTTAAAATCTTAAAATCTTAAAATCTTAAAATCTTAAAATCTTAAAATCTTAAAATCTTAAAATCTTAAAATCTTAAAATCTTAAAATCTTAAAATCTTAAAATCTTAAAATCTTAAAATCTTAAAATCTTAAAATCTTAAAATCTTAAAATCTTAAAATCTTAAAATCTTAAAATCTAAAAATCTTAAAATCTAAAAATCTAAAAATCCAAAAATCTAAAAATCTAAAAATCTAAAAATCTAAAAATCTAAAAATCTAAAAATCTAAAAATCTAAAAATCTAAAATCAAAGAATCTAAAAATCTAAAATCAAAAAATCTAAAAACTAAAATTTAAAAATCTAAAAATTAAAAAATCTAAAAATCTGAAAAATCTAAAATCTGAAAATCTAAAATCTAAAATTCAAAAATTAAAATCTTAAAATCTAAAAATCTAAAAATCTAAAAATCTAGGAATCTGCAAATTTAAAAATATAAAAATCTAAAAATCTAAAAATCTAAAAATCTAAAAATCTAAGAATCTAAAAATCTAAAAATCTAAAAATCTAAAAATCTAAAAATCTAAAAATCTGAAAATCTAAAAATCTAAAAATCTAAAAATCTAAAAATCTAAGAATCTAAAAATCTAAAAATCTAAAAATCCAAAAATCTAAAAATCTAAAAATCTAAAAATCTAAAAATCTAAAAATCTAAAAATCAAAAAATCAAAAAATCAAAAATCAAAAATCAAAATATAAAAATCCAAAGATCTAAAAATCTAAAATCTAAAAATCTAAAATCTTAAAATCTTAAAATCTTAAAATCTTAAAATCTTAAAATCTTAAAATCTTAAAATCTTAAAATCTTAAAATCTTAAAATCTTAAAATCTTAAAATCTTAAAATCTTAAAATCTTAAAATCTTAAAATCTTAAAATCTTAAAATCTTAAAATCTTAAAATCTTAAAATCTTAAAATCAAAAAATCTAAAAATCTAAAAATCTAAAAATCTAAAAATCTAAAAATCTAAAAATCTAAAAATCTAAAAATCTAAAAATCTAAAAATCTAAAAATTTAAAAATTTAAAAATTTAAAAATTTAAAAATCTAAAAATCTAAAAATCTAAGAAATGTAAAAAATTGAAAATCTAAAAATCTAAGAAATGTAAAAACAAAATTCTTAAAATCTAAAAATCCAAAAATCTAAAAATCTAAAAATCTGAAAATCTAAAAATCTGGAAATCTAAAAATCTAAAAATCTAAAAATCTAAAAATCTAAAAATTTAAGAATCTAAAAATCTAAAAATCTAAAAATTTTAAGATCTCGAAATCTAAAAATCTAAAAATCTTAAAATCTAGAAATCTAGGAATCTGCAAATTTTAAAATCTAAAAATCTAAAAATCTAAAAATTTAAAAACCCAAAAATCTAAAAATCAAAAAATCTAAAAATCTAAAAATCTAAAAATCTAAAAATCTAAAAATCTAAAAATCTAAAAATCTAAGAATCTAAAAATCTAAAAATCTAAAAATCTAAAAATCTAAAAATCTAAAAATCTAAAAATCTGAAAATCTAAAAATCTAAAAATCTAAAAATCTAAAAATCTAAGAATCTAAAAATCTAAAAATCTAAAAATCCAAAAATCTAAAAATCTAAAAATCTAAAAATCTAAAAATCTAAAAATCAAAAACCAAAAAATCAAAAATCAAAAATCTAAAATCTAAAATCTAAAATCTAAAATCTAAAATCTAAAATCTAAAATCTAAAAATCTTAAAATCTTAAAATCTTAAAATCTTAAAATCCTAAAATCTCAAAATCTCAAAATCTTAAAATCTTAAAATCTTAAAATCTTAAAATCTAAAAATCTTAAAATCTTGAAATCTTAAAATCTTAAAATCTTAAAATCTTAAAATCTTAAAATCTTAAAATCTTAAAATCTTAAAATCTTAAAATCTTAAAATCTTAAAATCTTAAAATCTTAAAATCTTAAATTCTTAAAATCTTAAAATCTTAAAATCTTAAAATCTTAAAATCTTAAAATCTTAAAATATTAAAATCTTAAAATCCAAAAATCTAAAAATCTAAAAATCTAAAAATCGAAAAATCTAAAAATCTAAATATCTAAAAATCTAAAAATCTAAAAATCAAAGAATCTAAAAATCTAAAAATCAAAAAATCTAAAAATCTAAAAATCTAAAAATCTAAAAATCTAAAAATCTAAAAATCTAAAAATCTGAAAATCTAAAAATCTAAAAATCTAAAAATCTAAAAATCTAAGAATCTAAAAATCTAAAAATCAAAAAATCTAAAAATCTAAAAATCTAAAAATCTAAAAATCTAAAAATCTGAAAATCTAAAAATCTAAAAATTTAAAAATCTAAAAATCTAAGAATCTAAAAATCTAAAAATCTAAAAATCTAAAAATCTAAAAATCTAAAAATCTAAAAATCTTAAAATCTAAAAATCCAAAAATCTAAAAATTTAAAAATCTAAAAATCTAAAAATCTAAAAATCTAAAAATCTAAAAATCTAAAAATCTAAAAATCTAAAAATCTAAAAATCTAAAAATCTAAAAATCTAAAAATCTTAAAATCTCGAAATCTAAAAATCCAAAAATCTAAAAATCTAAAAATCCAAAAATCTAAAAAACTAAAAATCCAAAAATCTAAAAATCTAAAAATCTAAAAATCTAAAAATCTAAAAATCAAAAAATAAAAAAATCTAAAAATCTAAAAATTTTAAGATCTCGAAATCTAAAAATCTAAAAATCTTAAAATCTAGAAATCTAGAAATCTGAAAATTGAAAAATATAAAAATCTAAAAATCTTAAAATCTTAAAATCTTAAAATCTAAAAATCTAAAAATCAAAAAAATTTAAAAATCCAAAAATCTTAAAACCAAAAAATCTAAAAATCTAAAAATCTAAAAATCCAAAAATCTTAAAATCTAAAAATCTAAAAATTTCAAAATCTAGAAATCTAGAAATCTAAAAATCTAAAAATCTAAAAATCTTAAAATCTTAAAATCTTAAAATCTAAAAATCTAAAAATCAAAAAATTTAAAAATCCAAAAATCTAAAAATCTAAAAATCCAAAAATCTAAAAATCTAAAAATCTAAAAATCAAAAAATCAAAAAATCTAAAAATCTAAAAATCTAAATATCTTAAAATCTAAAAATCTAAAAATCTAAAAATCAAAGAATCTAAAAACCTAAAAATCAAAAAATCTAAAAATCTAAAAATCTAAAAATCTAAAAATCTAAAAATCTGAAAATCTAAAATTTAAAAATCTAAAATCTAAGAATCTAAAAATTTAAAATCTAAAAATCTGAAATTCTCAAAATCTAAGAATCTAAAAAAAAAAATTAAAAATCTAAAAATCTAAAAATCTAAAAATCAAAAAATCTAAAAATACTAAAATCTTAAAACCTAAAAATTTAAAAATTAAAATATTTTAAAATCTCAAAATCTAAAAATCTAAAAATCTAAATATCTTAAAATAAAAAAAAATCTGAAAATCTGGAAATCTAAAGATAAAAAAATCTTAAAATCTTAAAATATTAAAATATTAAAATCTTAAAATCTTAAAACCTTAAAATCTTAAAATCTTAAAATCTTAAAATCTTAAAATCTTAAAATCTTAAAATCCTAAAATCTTAAAATCTTAAAATCTTGAAATCTTAAAATCTTAAAATTTTAAAATCTTAAAATCTTAAAATCTTGAATTCTTAAAATCTTAAAATCTTAAAATCTTAAAATCTTGAAATCTTAAAATCTTAAAATCTTAAAATCTTAAAATCTTAAAATCTTAAAATCTTAAAATCTTAAAATCTTAAAATCTTAAAATCTTAAAATCTTAAAATCTTAAAATCTTAAAATCTTAAAATCTTAAAATCTTAAAATCTTAAAATCTTAAAATCTTAAAATCTTAAAATCTTAAAATCTTAAAATCTTAAAATCTTAAAATCTTAAAATCTTAAAATCTTAAAATCTTAAAATCTTAAGATTTTAAGATCTTAAAATCTTAAAATCTTAAAATCTTAAAATCTTAAAATCTTAAAATCTTAAAATCTTAAAATCTTAAAATCTTAAAATCTTAAAATCTTAAAATCTTAAAATCTTAAAATCTTAAAATCTTAAAATCTGAAAATCTAAAAATCTAAAAATCTAAAAATCTAAAAATCTGAAAATCTAAAAATCTAAAAATCTAAAAATCTAAAAGTCTAAAAATCTGAAAATCTAAAAATCTAAAAATCTAAAAATCAAAAATCTGAAAATCTAAGAATCTAAAAATCTAAAAATCTAAAAATCTAAAAATCTAAAAATCTAAAAATCTAAAAATCTAAAAATCTAAAAATCTAAAAATCTAAAAAGCCAAAGAGCCAAAAATCAAAAAATCAAAAAATTAAAAAATCTAAAAATCTAAAAATCTAAAAATCTAAAAATCTAAAAATCTTAAAATCTTAAAATCTTAAAATCTTAAAATCTTAAAATCTTAAAATCTTAAAATCTTAAAATCTTAAAATCTTAAAATCTTAAAATCTTAAAATCTTAAAATCTTAAAATCTTGAAATCTTAAAATCTTAAAATCTTAAAATCTTAAAATCTTAAAATCTTAAAATCTTAAAATCTTAAAATCTTAAAATCTTAAAATCTTAAAATCTTAAAATCTTAAAATCTTAAAATCTTAAAATCTTAAAATCTTAAAATCTTAAAATCTTAAAATCTTAAAATATTAAAATCTTAAAATCCAAAAATCTAAAAATCTAAAAATCTAAAAATCGAAAAATCTAAAAATCTAAATATCTAAAAATCTAAAAATCTAAAAATCAAAGAATCTAAAAATCTAAAAATCAAAAAATCTAAAAATCTAAAAATCTAAAAATCTAAAAATCTAAAAATCTAAAAATCTAAAAATCTGAAAATCTAAAAATCTAAAAATCTAAAAATCTAAAAATCTAAGAATCTAAAAATCTAAAAATCAAAAAATCTAAAAATCTAAAAATCTAAAAATCTGGAAATTTAAAAATCCTAAAATCTAAAATTCTAAAATTCTAAGAATCTAAAAATCTAAAAATCTAAAAATATGAAAATCTAAAAATTTAAAAATCTAAAATTAAAATCTAAAATCCAAAAATCTAAAATTTAAAAATCTAAAAATCTAAAAATCTAAAAATCTAAAAATCTAAAAATCTAAAAATCTAAAAATCTAAAAATCTAAAAATCTAAAAATCTAAAAATCTAAAAATCTAAAAATCTTAAAATCTCGAAATCTAAAAATCCAAAAATCTAAAAATCTAAAAATCCAAAAATCTAAAAAACTAAAAATCCAAAAATCTAAAAATCTAAAAATCTAAAAATCTAAAAATCTAAAAATCAAAAAATAAAAAAATCTAAAAATCTAAAAATTTTAAGATCTCGAAATCTAAAAATCTAAAAATCTTAAAATCTAGAAATCTAGAAATCTGAAAATTGAAAAATATAAAAATCTAAAAATCTTAAAATCTTAAAATCTTAAAATCTTAAAATCTTAAAATCTTAAAATCAAAAAATTTAAAATCCAAAATCTTAAAACCAAAAAATCTAAAAATCTAAAAATCTAAAATCCAAAAATCTTAAAATCTAAAAATCTAAAATTTCAAAATCTAAAAATTTAGAAATCTAAAAATCTAAAAATCTAAAAACCTTAAAATCTTAAAATCCTTAAATCTAAAATTTAAAGATTCAAAAATTTAAAAATCAAAAATCTAAAAATCTAGAAAGCTAAAAATCTAAAAATCTAAAATCTAAAATCAAAAAATTAAAAATCTAAAAATCTAAAAATCTAAATATCTTAAAATCTAAAAATCTAAAAATCTAAAAATCAAAGAATCTAAAAACCTAAAAATCAAAAAATCTAAAAATCTAAAAATCTAAAAATCTAAAAATCTAAAAATCTAAAAATCTGAAAATCTAAAAATTTAAAAATCTAAAAATCTAAGAATCTAAAAAATTTAAAATCTAAAAATCTGAAATTCTCAAAATCTAAGAATCTAAAAAAAAAATTAAAAATCTAAAAATCTAAAAATCTAAAAATCAAAAAATCTAAAAATACTAAAATCTTAAAACCTAAAAATTTAAAAATTAAAATATTTTAAAATCTCAAAATCTAAAAATCTAAAAATCTAAATATCTTAAAATAAAAAAAAATCTGAAAATCTGGAAATCTAAAGATAAAAAAATCTTAAAATCTTAAAATATTAAAATATTAAAATCTTAAAATCTTAAAACCTTAAAATCTTAAAATCTTAAAATCTTAAAATCTTAAAATCTTAAAATCTTAAAATCCTAAAATCTTAAAATCTTAAAATCTTGAAATCTTAAAATCTTAAAATTTTAAAATCTTAAAATCTTAAAATCTTGAATTCTTAAAATCTTAAAATCTTAAAATCTTAAAATCTTGAAATCTTAAAATCTTAAAATCTTAAAATCTTAAAATCTTAAAATCTTAAAATCTTAAAATCTTAAAATCTTAAAATCTTAAAATCTTAAAATCTTAAAATCTTAAAATCTTAAAATCTTAAAATCTTAAAATCTTAAAATCTTAAAATCTTAAAATCTTAAAATCTTAAAATCTTAAAATCTTAAAATCTTAAAATCTTAAAATCTTAAAATCTTAAGATCTTAAAATCTTAAAATCTTAAAATCTTAAAATCTTAAAATCTTAAAATCTTAAAATCTTAAAATCTTAAAATCTTAAAATCTTAAAATCTTAAAATCTTAAAATCTTAAAATCTTAAAATCTTAAAATCTTAAAATCTTAAAATCTTAAAATCTTAAAATCTTAAAATCTTAAAATCTTAAAATCTTAAAATCTTAAAATCTTAAAATCTTAAAATCTTAAAATCTTAAAATCTTAAAATCTTAAAATCTTAAAATCTTAAAATCTTAAAATCTTAAAATCTTTAAAATCTTAAAATCTTAAAATCTTAAAATCTTAAAATCTTAAAATCTTAAAATCTTAAAATCTTAAAATCTTAAAATCTTAAAATCTTAAAATCTTAAAATCTTAAAATCTTAAAATCTTAAAATCTTAAAATCTTAAAATCTTAAAATCTTAAAATCTTAAAATCTTAAAATCTTAAAATCTTAAAATCTTAAAATCTTAAAATCTTAAAATCTTAAAATCTTAAAATCTTAAAATCTTAAAATCTTAAAATCTTAAAATCTTAAAATCTTAAAATCTTAAAATCTTAAAATCTTAAAATCTTAAAATCTTAAAATCTTAAAATCTTAAAATCTTTAAATTCTTGAATTGAATTCTTGAAATCTTAAAATCGTAAAAACCTTAACATCTTAAAATCTTTAAATTATTGAAATCTTAAAATCTTAAAATCTTAAAATCTTAAAATTTAAAATCTTAAAATCTTAAAATCTTAAAATCTTAAAATCTTAAAATCTTCAAATATTAAAATCTTAAAATCTTAAAATCTTAAAATCTTAAAATTTAAAATCTTAAAATCTTAAAATCTTAAAATCTTAAAATCTTAAAATCTTAAAATCTTAAAATCTTAAAATCTTAAAGATCTTAAAATCTTAAAATCTTAAAGATCTTAAAATCTTAAAATCTTAAATGTTAAAAGATCTTAAAAGTCATTCAAAATTCTTAAAATTGTTAAAATGTGAATTTAAAAATCTGAAAATCTGAAAATCTGAAAATCTAAAAATCTAAAAATCTAAAAATCTAGAAATCTAAAAATCTAAAAATCTATCTTAAAATCTTAAAATCTTAAAATCTTAAAATCTTAAAATCTTAAAATCTTAAAATCTTAAAATCTTAAAATTTTAAAATCTTAAAATCTTAAAATCTTAAAATCTTAAAATCTTAAAATCTTAAAATCTTAAAATCTTAAAATCTTAAAATCTTAAAATCTTAGAATCTAAAAATCTAAAAATCTAAAAATCTAAAAATCCAAAAATCTAAAAATTTTAAGATCTCGAAATCTAAAAATCTAAAAATCTTAAAATCTAGAAATCTAGGAATCTGCAAATTTAAAATCTTAAAATCTGAAAATCTAGAAATATAAAAATTTAAAAATCTAAAAATCAAAAAATTAAACATCTGAAAGTTTAAAAATCCGAAAATCTAAAAATCCAAAAATCTAAAAATCTGAAAAATCTTAAAGTTAAAAAATCAAAAATCTTAAAATCTAAAAATCTAAAAATCTTAAAATCTGAAAATCTGAAAATCTGAAAATCTGAAAATCTGAAAATCTAAAAATCTAAAAATCTAAAAACCTAAAAACCTAAAAATCTTGAAATCTAAAAATCTAAAAATCTAAAAATCTAAAAATCCAAAAATCTAAAAAACTAAAAATCCAAAAATCTAAAAATCTAAAAATCAAAAAATCAAAAAATCAAAAAATCAAAAAATCAAAAAATAAAAAAATCTAAAAATCTAAAAATTTTAAGATCTCGAAATCTAAAAATCTAAAAATCTTAAAATCTAGAAATCTAGAAATCTAAAAATTGAAAAATATAAAAATCTAAAAATTTTAAAATCTTAAAATCTTAAAATCTAAAAATCTAAAAATCAAAAAAATTTAAAAATCCAAAAATCTTAAAACCAAAAAATCTAAAAATCTAAAGATCTAAAAATCCAAAAATCTTAAAATCTAAAATCTAAAATTTAAAATCTAGAAATCTAGAAATTTAAAATTAAAAATCTAAAAATCTTAAAATCTAAAAATCTAAAAATCTAAAAAATCAAAAAATTTAAAAATCTAAAAATCCAAAAATCTAAAATCTAAAATCCAAAAATCCAAAAATCTAAAAATCTAAAAATCTAAAAATCAAAAAATCAAAAAATCTAAAAATCTAAAAATCTAAATATCTTAAGATCTAAAAATCAAAAAATCTAAAAATACTAAAATCTTAAAATCTTAAAATCTTAAAATCTTAAAATCTTAAAATCTAAAAATCTTAAAATCTTAAAATCTAAAAATTGTAAATCTTAAAATTCAAATTTAAAATCTTAAAATCTTAAAATCTTAAAATCTTAAAATCTTAAAATCTTAAAATCTTAAAATCTTAAAACCTTGAAATCTTAAAGTCTTAAAATCTTAAAATCTAAAAATTTAAAAATCTTAAAATCTTAAAATCTTAAAATCTTAAAATCTTAAAATCTTAAAATCTTAAAATCTTAAAATCTTAAAATCTTAAAATCTTAAAATCTTAAAATCTTAAAATCTTAAAATCTTAAAATCTTAAAATCTTAAAATCTTAAAATCTTAAAATCTTAAAATCTTAAAATTCAAAATCTTAAAATCTTAAAATCTTAAAATCTTAAAATTCAAATCTTAAAATCTTAAAATCTTAAAATCTTAAAATTCAAAATCTTAAAAAATCTTAAAATCTTAAAATCTTAAAATCTTAAAATCTTAAAATCTTAAAATCTTTAAAATCTTAAAATCTTTAAAATCTTAAAATCCTTAAATCTTAAAATCTTAAAATCTTAAAATCTTAAAATTTTAAAATCTTAAAATCTTAAAATCTTAAAATCTTAAAATCTTAAAATCTTAAAATCTTAAAATCTTAAAATCTTAAAATCTTAAAATCTTAAAATCTTAAAATCTTAAAATCTTAAAATCTTAAAATCTTAAAATCTTAAAATCTTAAAATTTTAAAATCTTAAAATCTTAAAAAATCTGAAAATCTGAAAATCTGAAAATCTGATAATCTTAAAATCTTAAAATCTTAAAATCCTAAAATCTTAAAATCTTAAAATCTTAAATCTTAAAATTTTAAAATCTTAAAATCTTAAAATCTTAAAATCTTAAAATCTTAAAATCTTAAAATCTTAAAATCTTAAAATCTTAAAATCTTAAAATCTTAAAATCTTAAAATCTTAAAATCTTAAAATCTTAAAATCTTAAAATCTTAAAATCTTAAAATCAGAAAATCTGTAAATCTTAAAATCTTAAAATCTTAGAATTCAAAATCTTAAAATCTTAAAATTTAAAATCTAAAAATCTTAAAATCTTAAAATCTTAAAATCTTAAAATCTTAAAATTTAAAATCTTAAAATCTTAAAATTTAAAATCTTAAAATCTTAAAATCTTAAAATCTTAAAATCTTAAAATCTTAAAATCTTAAAATTCAAAATCTTAAAATCTTAAAATCTTAAAATCTTAAAATCTTAAAATCTTAAAATCTTAAAATCTTAAAATCTTAAAATCTTAAAATCTTAAAATCTTAAAATCTTAAAATCTTAAAATCTTAAAATTTAAAATCTTAAAATCTTAAAATCTTAAAATCTTAAAATCTTAAAATCTTAAAATCTTAAAATCTTAAAATCTTAAAATCTTAAATCTTAAAATCTTAAAATCTTAAAATTAAAATTAAAATTCAAAATCTTAAAATTCTTAAAATCTTAAAATCTTAAAATCTTAAAATCTTAAAATCTTAAAATCTTAAAATCTTAAAATTTTAAAATCTTTAAAATCTTAAAATCTTAAAATCTTAAAATCTAAAATCTTAAAATCTTAAAATCTTAAAATTTAAAATTAAAATCTTAAAATTAAAATCTTAAAATCTTAAAATCTTAAAATCTTAAAATCTTAAAATCTTAAAATCTAAAATCTTAAAATCTTAAAATCTTAAAATCTTAAAAATCTTAAAATCTTAAAATCTTAAAATCTTAAAATTAAAATCTTAAAATCTTAAAATCTTAAAAATCTTAAAATTAAATCTTAAAATCTTAAAATCTTAAAATCTTAAAATCTTAAAAAATCTTAAAATCTTAAAATCTAAAAATCTAAGAATTCAAATTAAAATTTGAAATCTTAAAATCTTAAAATCTTAAAATTCAAAATCTTTAAAATCTTTAAAATCTTAAAAATTAAATTCAAAATCTTAAAATCTTAAATCTTAAAATTCAAAATCTTAAAATTCAAAATTCTTAAATTAAAATCTTAAAATTCAAAATTAAAATCTTAAAATTCAAAATTAAATTCAAAATCTTAAAATTCTTAAAATTAAAATCTTAAAATCTTAAAATCTTAAAATCTTAAAATCTTAAAATTCAAAATCTTAAAATCTTAAAATCTAAAATCTTAAAATCTTAAAATCTTAAAATTCAAAATCTTAAAATCTTTAAAATCTTAAAATCTTAAAATCTTAAAATTAAAATCTTAAAATTTAAAATCTTAAAATCTTAAAATCTTAAATCTTAAAATTCAAAATTAAAATCTTAAAATCTTAAAATCTTAAAATTCTTAAAATCTTAAAATCTTTAAAATCTTAAAATCTTAAAATCTTAAAATCTTAAAATCTTAAAATCTTTAAAATCTTAAAATTCAAAAATCTTAAAATCTTAAAATCTTAAAATCTTAAAATCTTAAAATCTTAAAATCTTAAAATCTTAAAATCTTAAAATCTTAAAATCTTAAAATCTTAAAATCTTAAAATCTTAAAATCTTAAAATCTTAAAATCCTAAAATCTTAAAATCTTAAAATCATGATTTTAAGGAATTCTGAAATATTGAGACATACTGCCTAACATACTTATGTGTAACAATATCTTAACAAACATTGGAAACTGATACTCTGATAGAGCACTTATTCAACCAACAACCTTCTGAAAACTAACTTATTCTGGTCAAATTGTTTATTGGGACCCCTCCTCATTTCTCTCTTTTTTTTTCAATAACCGTCCCACTTCACCTATAAGAGATAGAAAATATGCGTCTGCATTTAGCAGGAAATCGGTCAAGGGGTTCAGAAGTAATACTGAATTGTTCGTTTTCTGAACAATATACTCACATCTCATTGTAATTTCTCATTTTCAATGAGATATGTCACGCGATGTTTACATATCTGCCCCTTTCAATATCTGTAGAAACGTTAAGGATGAATGGCATGCCACAAAAATTTAAATAAATGTTTGTTCCGTGACAGGGCATGGGAGTGTGCAATATCTGCTTTATTTTTGTGTTTATTATCACTTTCAATCCGGTGAATTAAAAGAGATCGACTGTCTCTATTCTTGTCTCTATCAACCATGTATGGACGTTTTCCTGTCTGAAAATTCTGCAGCTTTTAGTGAAACCATACAGGATTCTACTCTTCCGCAACTAATGCCTGTGATCAGCGAACTTCCGTTGCGGTCAGCTTTTACTACTGTCAACCATTGTCGCCAGACTTTGAATCAACCTTCAGCTGCCTCATGCTCGACGAGATTATCACCGGGACGCATATTTGCCGACTGCCCTGAGGAAGCCCCAAATCCCCTTAACACAGTCGAGCCAATGCCGCCAGCGATCAGCAGTCGTCCCGGTCCTGTGCTTAAGGCAGGAATTAGGGGCTTCCGAACTTCCAACGACGGCAAGTACGATCAGCTTGAAATTGTTACTACCCCTGATTGTGTTCCGAATTCTAGTACTACCACCGCACAACGGCTTCCATCGGAAATCGCCATATACTACCAAAATGTTGGCGGTATGAACGGCCTCATAGACGACGCTACAAGCTGGCTGTATTGGATCACAGCTACGATATTTTAGTTCTAATCGAGACGTGGCTAGACAACAGAACAGTGTCAAGTTATGTTTTTGACGAGGGTTACGAAATTTTCCGTTGCGATCGTAATTCGAGGAATAGTAGGAAAATTACTGGAGGTGGTGTCCCTAATTGCAGTTAACTCCGAAACTAAAGGCGAAATGATCGAAAACAACGACTATGGCAACGTGGAACAAGTATGGGTAGCTGTTCAACTTACCGACCGTAGAATATTTCTGGCCGCAGTATACATCACTCCGGATCGTACTCGCGACTTAGAGCTAATTAATGCACACTTTCGCTCTTGCTCTTCGATTGCGAGCTTTGCTGCTCCTAGGGATGAAGTAATAATTTTCCGGCCGGATCTCGAATGTTCTACCTTACACGTTGGATCAATTACTCTGCTGGACGGCTATAGCACTGCTAACCTCTCCCAAATCAATGGCATAACCAATGAAAATAGACGCTCTCTGGATCTTTGCTTCGTTAGTGGTCGTGACACAGCTCCTTTAATCAACTCTGCACCAGCGCCCCTGGTCAAAGACGTTTCTCATCATCCTGCTCTTGTAGTCACTATAGAGGAAAATATATGCCTGGATCACTTCAACCCACCGACTGCTGTATCGTACAATTTTCGGAAAGCCGACTACATCAGTATAATTGGAGTACTTTCCAGTTTGAATTGGGAGGATGTTTTACATGCCACTGACGTCAATATTGCCGCACAAACCTTATCCAATATCCTGGCGTACGTCATCGATAGACACGTTCCGAAGAAAATCGCGGCCCAATCGAAAAATCCGTGGATGACGCAAGGTCTTCGTTCATTAAAGAAGACAAAAAATCTGCTTTAAAACAATTGACAAAATTCTGTACTCTACCACTAAAACGCCATTATGTTCGACTCAACTATGAGTACAAACGGCTGAGCCGTTTTCTTTTCAACGCTATCAAAAGACATTCAGCGACGACTAAAAACCAATCCGAAATCGTTCTGGAGCTATGTGAATGAGCAACGTAATGAAGTAGGCTTGCCATCATCAATGACACTTAATGGGGAATGTGCTAACACACCTCAGGAGATTTGCAATCTATTTGCTACTAAATTCGCCAGCGTGTTCGAAGACGAGAGACTTTCAGCCGAGTCTATCACAGCCGCGACCAGTAATGTTCTAATGGCCAACCAGACGCTCGGCATCATCGACGTTGGCGTGGAGTCAATAACATCTGCCGCATCTAAGATCAAGACATCGTATAAACCTGGACCCGATGGTGTTCCAATTTGCGTTTATCAAGAAAACATCGCTTTGCTTCTAGAGCCGCTCCACTCGACCTTCCAGCTCTCCCTTTGTAGTGGAATTTTTCCATCTTGTTGGAAATTGGCTGACATGTTTCCTGGCACAAGAAAGGAAGCAAACGAGACATCAATAACTATCGGGGTATAACTTAGCTATGTGCTATTTCCAAGCTATTCGAGATGGTTGTCGTGGAGTCGCTAAATGCACATTGTAAGCAAATTGTAAGTGTCGATCAGCATGGTTTCACAGCAGGACGCTCAACGGCCACTAACCTACTTTGTTCCACATCTTACGTAACTGAAAGCATGAATACAAGGGCTCAAACGGACGTAATATATACGAATCTCTCGGCAGCTTTTGATAAACTCAACCACGACCTTGCGATCGCAAAGATCGATAAGTTAGAGTTAATGGCAGCCTTCTTAATTGGTTCCGTTCATACCTCTCGGATCGTCAACTGGTGGTTAACCTAGGCGACTTCCGATCGACCGGCTTTGCGCCACATCAGGTATTCCTCGAGGCAGTCACTTGGGACCTCTGATATTTCTCCTGTATTTTTAAATGACGTTCACTACATCATCAAAACCCCACGATTATCGTTCGCGGATGGCCTTAAAATATTTCTACGTGTTTGCTCCATTGACGATTGCTCCCTTCTCCAGGAACAGATTCATGCCTTTTTCCAACTGGTGTTCCCTCAACTGAATGGTGGTCAATCCGGCCAAATGCTCGATAATTACCTTCTCTCGAAAGAAACAGCCGATTATTTTTGACTACAATCTTCATAATACGATTATCGAGCGAGTACACTGCGTGAAAGATTTGGGTGTTCTACTGGATTCGCAATTAACCTATAGAAACCATCTAACTTTTGTAATTGACAAAGCATCAAGAGCTCTCGGATTTGTATTTAGAGTCACAAAGAAGTTTACGGATATCTACCGCCTAAAATCGCCATATTGTTCTCTCGTATGATCCACTCTGGAGTACTGTTCAGCTGTTTGGTGTCCTAACTACAACAACGGTACCGAGTGAATCGAATCAGTCCAGCGTCGCTTCCTTCGTTTTGCTCTCAGAGGGCTACCTTGGAGGGCCCCATCGTTAACCTGTCTACGAAAGCCGTTGCCAGTTGATTTATCTAGAACCCCTGCATATCCTGCAGAGATGTTTGCCGAGCATTGACTGTAGCCGACATGCTGCAAGGAAGGACGGATTGTGAAACAATCTTGCAGGAAATAAATATAAACGTGCAACCCCTGACCGTTGCGTAATAATTCAATGCTACGACTCTCTCATCGCCGTACTAATTATGGATCATGGAGTGCCATTCATGGTTTACAACGTGCATTCAACAAAGTGGCATCAGTTTTTGATTTCCATTTGACCCGTGACAAACTTTGACAGAACTTCTATAGAGTTTTTGCTGGCCGCGGTAATCGACGAGGGAACTCTTGAATAAGTTTGGATCACATGTTTTATTTTTATATTTTATATTTCGACAATTTCTAATTGTATGTGTGTATTTTGTCATCCTAACTGTACTTTAGTTTTAGTTTAGTATACATCATTGGGACACATGTTGTCTGTTGATGTTAAACAACATAAATAAATAAATAAATAAATAAACTCACATATATATATTAAAATAACTTAGAAAAATTATATTTTTAAATAGAGCACAACATCCTTTTATGGCTGCCTTTCATGCGAGATTGATCAAACAACCTACGATATTTTCATTTGGTCGCCTGAAATAGAAAAAGGTGATTTGCTCTCTGTCTTATGACGATCACGACCTTTTACAGTACTGACTCTCACTCTTCTGTAATCGTCTTCTTAGAATAGGGAATACGTGTTCCAAATTCATTTGAAATCGGGATCTTCTTTAACCGTGCGGTAAGATGCGCGAATGAAAAAGAAAAAGAAGGAAGAAGGAAGGAAGAAGAAGAAAGAAGGAGGAATGAAGGAGGAAGAAAACACTAAGAAGAAAGGAGGAGGAAGTTCTTTGTTCTCAGTTCTCCGCTCTCAGTTCACTTTTCTGTTCCCACTTTTCACTTCTTACTTACTACTTCTCATTACTCACTTCTCATTTCTCACTCTTCACTTTTCATAATCTGAGGACAATTTTTTTAACTATTTGGCCAAACGGCATACGGTCAAACGACCTGTTCGGCCAAATGGCCTGACGCCGCCTGAATAGACAGACAGAGCGGAAAGACATGACAGTATGAACAGGGCAGATATGAAAAAACAGACAAGGTAAACAAGTGGAACAGATAAAATGGACAGATGGGATAGGTGGAAATGATGGATACCTATAGGATGGCCAGACAAGTCGGACAAAAAGACCGGCCCGGTAATAGGAATAAATAGCTAAGGTCCTGAATATTGTACAAATGGATGTATGATATTTGATGCACTCAACAACTCGAATGAATTGCTTCAAATAAAAGACAATTCGCTCCTTCACAATCTACGCCAATGCCTATCCCATGGCATTGCAACGTAAACAGATGGTAAGAGGGACCGTATAATCGTTCGCATCTAGCTGTATCTTGACTTCCGATTCGATGCTTATACCCATCCACATTATGTGGATAGCATCGAGAGTCACACAACGGCACATCACAAGATACAGACCATGCTTACGATATTTGAAAAGGCTTTTAGGCAATAGGCCAATTCTGCATCGCAGCAACTTCCATTCTGCTTAAATCCCACTCGACATCCCGATTGCCGTCGTCATCGTCGTCGTTGGTTTGTTCCGAATCCGAGCAACAAGAACCACTCATTGCCGTAGAGTGTGAGTGTGTTTAGTAACTGCTGAGTAGTGACAGTAGTGTTGCGTCCAATTGGTTGATAGGAATACACGATGAGAGACGATTGTGACCGTCTACCAAAACGTACCGGGGGAGAAACAAAACGTCGTTTCGCATCAGAAACTGGGCGCGCGACAATGGGATCCGCATACAGATGTTGTGGCAGAAGCGGTAGGGTTGCCCGAGTGGTCGCCTAGTTGGTACCATTTGTGGCCAACCGAGAGACGCCCCAGCTGTCCCTCTTGTCGCCTTCGGTGACACGATAACGATATTGTTCGAAATGATGGCTGAATGGGTGATGAGGCCTCTTGCATACTCTTTTTGAGGTTCGCAATACTTGACTACGACGTTGCTGTAAGTAAGGAAATTCGAAGGAAATATTAGCCTCAGATCAGAACAGATTAGTGGGACTACAAGAATGGACATGATTTCTGTTTCTGGCAGTGAACGTTATAGTGTCAGTTAACAAAAATCTGCTTAACATCTGAATGTGGCAGAATGGTGTTGGATCGAAACAGATTAGAAGATTACGATACTATTAGCTGTATGTACCCGGTCTTGCCCGGAATTGTCAGTTTGATTTCGCCATTGATACTACTTTTTGGATAACGACAATAAAAAGCTAAAGCTATAGATAAGAGTACATCCTGTGAACGAGGAATACACTTTTGGAGACATAAATATCACCAAATATATTTTTCCATTTAGGTTCAAACAGATGTTAAATGTGCGATCGTACCATCTTTTTTCTTAAGAAAATTTTACTCAATTTCCTTCAAAAGCGGGACTACAATATTTCTTTCAATGTAAGTGTGCAGCTTGTATAACTAGTTGCAAAAAGATGTTCTTTTTCTGCACGAGCTGTAGGGGAAGATGGTCGGTTGTCGGCACCCCGACGTAACTTTCGACAGATAATAGATAGGGTAAAACGACCTATTATGGAGGGGTTAAGCACCGTGTGAAAACAAA
The DNA here is from genome assembly GCF_024139115.2 of Armigeres subalbatus. Taxonomy (NCBI): domain Eukaryota; kingdom Metazoa; phylum Arthropoda; class Insecta; order Diptera; family Culicidae; genus Armigeres; species Armigeres subalbatus. The sequence continues at coordinate 170,368,341 of NC_085139.1, forward strand.
ACTGATTTCAAAAATTCTTTAAAAATTACCTGTTGGTCTTTTTCCACATTGCAGTAGTCGAATAGGTTGCTCGTTAACTATAGTTTCGTAAATATTACGTCGATTGTGCTTAACTTATGTTGTTTTAATTTTATCACAAGAAAAAACAAACTACCGCAATAATAGGACGCAGTTGCCTATCGTTGCGACATTTTTTCAAGGTCAGTCCTATTGTTGCGGTATTGCATGTAATTATTATGGAAATTGATACCACAACAATAGGACCTTAGCACTACCGCAATAATAGGCTCAAAGGATTCGAATTTTTAATGAAAACTGTTGATTTTTCATAATTTTGAACGGAATTTTGTCAAACAAAAGCTGTTCTAGTCGTTAATTCGATGAGTTTTAGCGTCGTATCCACAATTGTTCTTAATGCTATTATATCCAGAATGGAATATTTTAACACTACCGCAACATTAGGACATACCACAACGATAGGACGTTTTACCCTATGGATATTTTGACATATGTCATGAGCGCGTTATACATGCACGATCTTTTTGTGCCAACTACCGATCCAAACAGATGCCTATGTTTCGTTTGACAAAGAAAACATTTTTTTTATCAAGTGAAAACCTACTCAGAAGTTTTTTTCGGTCATTTGCTTAGTGTTACAAAGTGAAAGAGTGACGTATACCCCATTTTCTAAAAATGGTGTTAACGAGTAGTACTCATTAAGCTCTTCAACAGAAAAATGGAAATCATGTTGGTTGTTATTTGGCGCATACGTCACTTTGTCAGATTACGGTAGGACGAACTGTAAAACAAGTTATTATCCAGGATACGGAATTGCAAAAATGTAATTTCGATGTCATGGGACTTATTTGTTATTCACTTTTCTAAAAAATATTTACAACTCGGGATTCTTTTCTATTTGTACATGTAACGCTTGACGGATACTACAATGTTGGAGCGCAGTTTGAATTCTGGATTTGGTGTTCAATCATTCAATCAATCATTTTCGCAAAATTTATTAATACAAACCAAAAAACAACCATTGTGATTCTGGCGAACCAGTCCCATACTGAAGAACGTTAGTAATACAAATTAAAACTGTTACTAGCAGTCTCTTGGTCCGGACTCTCACTTCATGTTACCAATATCGGTCGACCTCACTGTGCACTGCTTCGGCGTTGGATTAACCCTATGGCGGACCTCACGCAACTGTCCACTTTCAAACGCCTCTCGTAGCCACTGCTTTATGGTCACATTATCATCACCGAGCACTGCTGCAACCGAAATCACGCCGGTGGCCATCCTGGTGGTGCTCCTGCAGTGTGGTGTCATGCCAGACCGAAACCAAGCCAGCTAATAGCGTTCGATGCTCCATTTCCATTACAGAAATCAATTAAAATAATACACGTTTCATCAGATTAAATTTTATGCACGGCTCTATCGTCTCCCCCGAAATGCTGATGCTCGGGTGGTGCTCCGGTGGGTGCTTATCATCCCGGTGGAATCATTCCGGTGCGGTGGTATCATCCTCACCGAGAGTGTCGACGGAGGAAATGCTACCCACTTTCGGGCCGACCGACGCGACGACGACCGTGTGTCTTCCAATATGGTTCTGATGCCGGACCGGGACTGTTGGAAATGTAGAATAGGAAGAAATTTGCGACAAATTGAGTAATGAGACAGGGGTAGAGACAGACGCACGGTTGTTGAGGCCAAAGTAATTACCATCCGGACACTATCGGAGCTTTTGCTTCGGATGATTGTAGTCAAGTGGATGATGGCTTGGCCGATGGAATAAAGATAGCATGGATCGGGCACTTAACTTTAATATGAAAATGATGTCTTACTTACTGGTATAGAAGGCTAATGCTTTTAAGTGGTGGATGAATTTATTTTACAAGGGATGGCCAATTTTAACTATTGCCTGTAAAAACCCAGCTATTGCACAATGGCCGGGCTCCATATAAGAGAGCCAACCGAAAGCTAATCAATTCCAAACAAATTACATTTCAACCCAATAATTATATTCCTATATTTTCTTCAAAAGTTCTTTTTATTTTGGGATCCAAAAAAATATTTTACATCTTACACATTATCGAATTAAGAAGAAAATATACTAATTATTCGCAATCTGAGCCTTTGGTCCAGCTGAGAATTAAAAATTATGGATTTATCTTAAAAGACAAACAATACTCAACTGGTATACATTTGTACACTAATTGGTGTTTCCTAAATATGAGAGCTATTACCACATTACCATACATTTTAGTATCAAAGTAACACTCTTACCTTTCAGTCACCTTCAGCATGATCTTGCTTTGAAGCCACGCATCTTACCACATGGCCAAGGGAGGGCCCATTCGATTTATTCATTTGGTAAAACTATTTGATATTTTGCGTAGACATATTTTAATGCATATTGTTAACCCTATGAGAGCTTATTTCACCAGGTGCCCAACATTTCTCAAAATAGCGACGAAAGAACAGTGGATCTGCCACAACGTGCAATCGGAAAAATCGTTCGATGAACGTCGAAAGCGAAGATCTTGAGAAAAAAAAACCTTTAGATCAAGGAGAACAATTACAAACGCTTGGTTGGGGCCTTTAAACGGTAAAGGAATTCTCCAAGGAGTTCCTCCAAGAGTACACTTTTACTCACAGGGTACGTCTTTCGCACGGGTAAAAATCCGTTCCCGGAAATGAGAAAATAATTCATGATTTCATGAATCCAATGTGTTTTCATGTTATGAAAATACACAATGAATATAATTCATGATTTCATGATTTATCTTCACGTAACGCAACCAATGCGTTACGAGTTGGTTGTTGAGATCGAAAAATTAAAAAAGTTCAACAGGTTTTGAAACTCGAGTACACCGAGTGAGAGTCCGGCGTGCTACCTTTCAGCCATTCTCACTTCTTAGGAAGGAAGTGTTCAAGTATAACCGGTTATGCATTTTGTCGACTGTTGAAGATTGCTCAGTACCATGAATAATGTTCCTGAAATCATGAATTATAATCATGATTTCATGAACTGGCATGATTCATGATTTCATGATTTTTTATTCATGATTGTGGGTATGGATTTGTTTCCGTGCGTTATAACAAGCACCACGAATATTTGAAATAGTGTCTCAAAAAACGGCTTCCTCTCCACGGCGGACCGACGATCTTCTGGTCGGCTTAGCAACCCCTCCTTTCCGCCACTGCGAGCTGTCCTGCTATGCTGGGATATAGGTGCGTGGTGCGTTTACTCAGTTCAGTGAATCTGGTCATATTGTCCGATGGAGCTCAAAAATGAAGCTGACAATATGACTTCCCGAAACCCGAATGGGTGCATAGCTTCGTGCATCCGTGCATATCTTGCGGGTGAAAAAATTGGGAATGAATGGCCTAGGTGAAGAAACAATCGCCAGATCTTTAAAAGAGCCTAGGGAGGTTGCATCGATGAGGGCTGCTGCGGCGGTATGATGAAACAAAAGGCTCCATTCGATTCGACTCATATTTCCATTACTTTTGAAAATTACAGGTTGTCATTACTTGGGGCTTCAATATTGCGTATAAGAAAAAGGGGATGTAAAATTAGAGGCTTTTGAACTCAAAAATATGGGTTCAAATATTTCCATAGTACGTAATTTCCAAAAAAATTAACTGTGCCTAGGGTGTTGGGCCATTTGGCTGAATGCCGTTTGGTCGAATGTCGTGGAGCCGAACTCTATATGGTCGAACGGGTCATTTGGCTGAATGCCGTTTGGCTGTTGAAAAATGATAGTGGGGTAAGAGTACGAGTGAAGAAAGGCTCTGCATATCAGATCAATGTCGACGATTCGTATGCTCTTTCTTTATGATACCCAGCGATAAAAATATTGAAATTCGTTTTTGTAGAAACCTTATTACAAGACACCCGAAAAAACGCACTCGTACCCCACCGGTGCGGTAAGAGTGCGCTTCGGGTAGAGTAAGAGTACGCAACTTTCCAATCATGTATTTTAAGTATATAATAAGAAATAATAATATGAAATTTTTCAATCAAAGTGTATTATTAATATACAAAGAACGAGAGAGATAAAAATCTACCTGGTTTCTTATGACGTAAACGAAGAAACTTAAAGAAAATCCATTAATTACGTAATACAAAAAATTGGCTATTTCATCACCCCTTCCCCCTATTTAATACTTTTTGTGTGAACCCTTTAAAAATATATATGGATCGTCATACTTCTCGCAACCCCCCTCCCGGTAAGCATTGCGTAAATTATGGATGATTCTTGTGTTGTGTTTTCGGACTATGTTTAGGTGTAAAACAAAAACAAATACTTTTTCATTATTTCGCTTCACCGCTTCGTTTGCTTATCCTCAAAAGGCGTACTTGTAACAAATTTCGATTTCTGCCTCTTTTCTCTTCTTTGTTGTGGATCTTTACGTTTTGGAAGTCTTATTTAGTCTTATTTCGGTCGAAGATACGGGTTTGACATCAGAACTTGAAGGTTCACATGCGTACTGTTGCCCTATCCGTTCCTGCGTAGTTTTACCCCACAGCCCAAAAATTGATTCAATTAATGGCCTCGACCTCTTGGATGACCAACCGGAATCGTGTTCCGCACCATAAAGTATTCTATACAATAGGTTATCAAACTGGTAAAATGTTCGCTAGATTGAAAGTATATATGGTAATGAAATACTAGTTGCGAAAGCATAATTTCATTTTTGCAAAATGACCAAAACCTATCTAGCTTCATATCTCCGCTGCTCCATATCTCCAAATGATTTACAATTTCACAAGACAATAGTTGGTCAGAATATCTGCTAAACTGATGCAGTGCGGATAGTTGTTATAAAAAAAAATCGAAAACGTAAAAATCGTAAACGTATTACCCTACGCACACTCTTGCCTGACTCTACTCTAATGAGAAGTGAGAAGTGTGAGAAAGAAGAAGTGAGAAGAGAAAAGTAACAAATAAGAAGCGGGAAATTACAAGTGCAAGTAAGCAGTTTTTAGTGAGAAATAAGAAGTAAGAAGTTTCGAGTGAAAAGTGAGAAGTGAAAAGTGGAAGTGAGAAGTGGAAAGGGACAAGTGAGAAGTGAGAAGTGAAAAATTAGAAGTGAGAATTGAGAAGTGAGAAACAAGAAATGAGAAGCCTGAAGTTCCTTCTTTCTTTTTTATTTTTACTTTTTCCTTCTTTCTTTTTTTTTCTTATTCCTTATTTCTTCTTCCTTCTTTTCCCCTTCTTCCTTCTTTTTTCATCCTTGCTACTTCTTTTTTCCTTTTCCTTTACATTTTTCGTCTTCCATTTTCCTTTTTTTCTTCTTCCGTCTTATTTCTTCATTTTTCTTCTTTGTTTTTCCTTTTTTTAAGTGCTACAGATGCTGAAGATGCGGACATGTTCGGGCACACAAGGGCTGATCGGTTATTATCAAGGGCGATGCTCTTGCTAATACTTCGATCAAGCCGATTAAAATGCTCAAACATGTTCATCTTTAGAACAATAAGGCAAAGACAAAGGTGCTGTTTGAAAGAGATGGCGCCACAACATTTAAGTAAAATGAATTTTCTTGTGTGGATAAATCATCCGTTCTCATCAACTACGCATCGGATCAATATGAAAGCTGAATAAAAAAGCAACAAATAATTTTTAGCTGTAGCTTCTGATTTGAATCAATCTTACTCAAGACAAAAAGGTTGATCAATCAAACTAAAACAGAATATATTTTGTCTAATCTTGTACCATAGTTACACATCTGCTTTCTTTCTTCTTTCTTCTTTCTTCGTGCTTCTTCCTTCATCCTTCTTGCTTCTTCCTTCTTCATTCTTCCTTCTTCCTTCTTCCTTCTTCCTTCTTCCTTCTTCCTTCTTCCTTCTTCCTTCTTCCTTTTTCCTTCTTACTTCTTCCTTCTTCCTTCTTCCTTCCTTTTTCCTGCTTCCTTCTGCTTTTTATATTTTCTTCTTCCTTCTTCTACTTCCTTTCTCATGCTTCCTTCTTCGCCCTTCCGTCTTTCTTTTACCATCTTCCTTTTTACTTCTTCCTCATTTCTTATTCCTTCTTTCTTCTTCCTCTTCCTACTTCCTTCTTCCTTCCTCCGTCTCCCGTCTTACATTTTCCTTCTTCCCTTTTCCTTCTTCTTTTTCCCTCCTATCTTCTTCCTTCTTCCATCTTCCTTACTCCCTCTCCCTCCTTCTTTCTTCCTCCTTTCTTCTTCCATCTTCCTTCTTCTCACCACTCACTTCTAACATCACAACATCTCGCTTCTCTCTTCTCAATTATAATCTTTTTTAACCTTTTTTTCCTTTTTTTTCTCACTACTCCTACTTTTCACTTCTCTACAATGACATATCAATGCTCGCCGTTCAATTCTCATTTCTAACTTCCCTCTACTATAGTCTTACTTGTTACAGTTCTTACTACCCAATTCTATACTTAATTCGAACATCTGATTATTCACTTTCAACAATCCACTTCTAATATCTCATTTCTCACTTTACTCGATAAGGAAACAAATTTCAACTATTCGGCCAAACGGCATTCGACCAAATGACCCTCTAGGCCAAATGGCATTCAGCTAAATGACCCTAAAACATGCATAGTGGACTGGATTGATAAACATTGACCGTGACCAGCTTTGCCAGTAAAGGGTTGGTCATAGAAGTGCACTTGTAGTGGTCCACTTTAGCGCAGCTACAACCCGAACAACGCATAGGCAAATCGCTGGGCAGCACTCCCATGCCGCATTAACTGCACTCAACCATCTCGCTAATACATTCACACTGCTATCAAACGGTACTAATGCTGACGACACAAGATATAGAAAGTGGGTGTATGATGTGACTTTTCTTGTCGTCGAGGGACAGCAAAGGTAATTGGCTAGTTTTTGGAGGATCGTGCATTAGTTTTACGCGTCGTTTCGGTTGTTCGATCAGCCGTTCGAAGCGCGATCCTCTACAGTATGCATATGTCACCGGGCATGCATGGTGTGGAGTACGCGTTTGATAGTGTACATGCTCGGTTCTTAGCCATTTCACATCATCCGGTATTCTTGTGCTTTGTGCGGTTGAAAGGTAAATCAGTTGGTACACGTTAGATCGTGTTCCTTTTCAGCATGCAGGTTGTCAGTTCGTTCTGATTTGTCTGACCGAAAAACAGTTGGTTAAAATCACTGTGTAAAAAAAACTGGCATGGTCGCATCACTTATCGGAGTAAATCCAGATCCAACAATGCCTGCCTACTAACTGATAATTCTTCTTCTGGTTTTTGTGGAGACGCAGAGGCAAACACGGTCTTCAAGTAGAAAAAAAAACTTATCAATATTCCCCCATCTTCCAAACTGACTGTGGGGTTTGAGTAAGTAACCATCAGCGTGTGATTACACATTAACACCTCAGCGTGTCAAGCGGTGAGCAGCACGCCATGACTCGTCCTCTTCTTGTCAGATCTCGGCGGCGTGCACACGCACCGACGGAGAGCTGCTGTCATCGCATTTCGGTCCAGTCATTTGGAGCCACACACTGACCACGAGGACGCGGTCGGCGCCGTTATTGATCATTTGAAATTTGAGTCACTGAATCTTGCAAACTGAGAATGCTTGAACAATCCCAGTCAATCATTCAGTTGATCCTTCGTGTAGAGGAAGAGGCCCAAAAACGCCCCCTCGAGGCAAAACGCTTTTTGTGGTTTCCCTCATATTTAGGGGAAGAGGCCCCAAAACGCCCCAAGCAGCACGCGCAACATCTTTCAAATAGGTGTTTGTTCCTAATAAATTGCATTGAAGACACTGGCAATACATCGAGTCACATTAAAGCCACTCCCCAGTTTCGGAAAATCATAATGTTTCATTTCCGTTTAAGTAGCGTCGCAATATTCTACCCATCTGACTTCTTGGGTGGTTTAAATTCGATGTGTTTCATATCAGAAACAAAACAGATAAGTTGCAGAATTAATAACACTTCGGTTCATTGCTGTTACGAAAATGTTTCTGATATGTTGCAAAACAATTTGAGCTCAGCTGAGCAGTATTTTGTTTTTGACAGTCCCTGCATGTTCCGTATAAGGTACAATGAAGTTACAAATGACTTTGTTGTTTATGTAGTGCACTTGTAGCAGAATCACCAAATAGAATTGTTGGTATGATGGTTATAGTAGAAGGTTGAAAATCTCAAGGTCCATCGTTCGATTCCCGGTTGGTTTTTGTGTTTTTATTTTCATTGTAGCCGCAAGATGTTGCAAATAGGCTCCACCTCTTGCGCTTTTTGTGTCACAAAGGAGTTCCAAATACCACGCGTTGTGCATAAGTCAGACCTTTAGTAAGTCACACCACAGTTGTTGTTACTCACTGAGAAACAAGAGGTGTTGCTTGGGTAAGGATCTTAAAACTTGACTCTTTCACTTCGTTCTGGTCTGTGGAAGAGGCGAGAGCGGTCCAAGTTAAGTCCCGCACCGTGGTTGTGAAGTTCAGGTGTGAACTAGTGAAAGCGTGAAGAAACCTTCGAGTTTTACCTAATTAGATTTTCTTTCCTAATTTCCCTCAAATAGATAGGCAGAGTAGCTAAAGTGCCAAAGTGCGTGCGTGCGACAGTTAAATTAGTGCGTGCGAGTGCGTAGAATTTGGATGCGACAGATAATACTGCTGATATGTGTGTGCTTAATGTGCCAGAGTTAACCCGTCTATATGACGGCATTTTAAATTCCGTGACAGATCTGTGGCAAGAATTGCGAGCCCCGTCACACCACCCTTTTCGTCAGCGACCGTTTTCGACCCCACAGTCCAGCTTCGAGGCATTTGCCAGGCGGTTCACGTGGCCGGCCGGAGAGGGCAGCGAACGCTATTTTCCGCGCCCTAGGCAGGGCTAGAGCAACGAGCTGTGGACTAACCGAGAGCAGAAGCCAAGTTAGTCGACCAACGTTCCGGTCGTCAACCGGAAACAGCTGCAAAAAAGTCTTTCGGAGCCGAATTCGAACCAACGACCTCAGCGTGCAAGGCGCGCATGGTAGTAGTAGTAAAATTCTTCTTTATTTACACATTTTTTGTTCTACAATTAATTTTTAACATGTACAGTGATCGGCCGGCTTGGCCCTCCAACTTCAATTTTAATTATTATTATTATTATTATTATTATTATTTTTATGTTTCTACTTAATTTTTAAAATATAATGTATCATGACGGCCTTCAGGAGGCGCTAGTGTATTTTTTAAAATTTGATAACCTAACTACTATGTACATTAGACCTGTTCACCATTTTCAAAAGTATTTCAGATTCAAAGTGCCACCCCTCTATTTCAATAAGTATCTTAAATGGAGTCTCCTGACCAATTTTCAGCCAAATCCATGGAGATTTAGAGGTGCATCAAACGAGATTTGTGATTTTTCAGACTTTTTCGTAAAAATATCCTCTGAGTGCATCAATTTAACTCCACATAATAAAAAAATTAGTCGTTGATAGCTTCTTTAGACTATTATCTACCACTTTGTCATTGATACTAGGACGTTTAGAGGGCTTATTCTATGACTTTTTATTAGATTTAGCTGAAAAAATGCCTGAAAACCAGAAAAATAATTTTAGGTGCTTCTGGGGGTAGTATAAATTTTCAATATGTGCCCAATTCAATTTTGCCTTTCATTTCCTTCGAGTGTTGCGGAAGTTTCGTCCATACATTACTTTATTCTGAAAAATAAGCTTCAGCATGTAATAATGCAGTTTTCATGAAATACTCAACATTTGAATAGGGTAGTCAAGCAAGACCATTCCCCCCATGCTAAAACAAAGTTGACCATGATTTATGAGCAATGTTATCCAGTATGCTCGACCCACTGGTATGGATATAGAGTGGGCTATGTGGTAGTGTCAGGGCCTGCAGATCAAGAGGTCCACGGTTCGAGGCACCGAGTCGATAAAGATTTTTTCTTGTCCAGCCTTATGGAAATTGATGCGTTCAGATGATATTTTTACGAAAAAGTCTGAAAAATCACAAATCTCGTTTGATGCACCTCTAGATCTCCATGGATTTGGCTGAAAATTGGTCAGGAGACTCCATTTAAGATACTCATTGAAATAGAGGGGTGGCACTTTGAATCTGAAATACTTTTGAAAATGGTGAACAGATCTAATGTACATTAATATTTACAATAAAAATTTGATAACCTAGATTGGAACTGGTCCGAGTGCAAGAAACGGACCCTAAACTTTTCTTTACACTCACCAAAGCGTTCATGTAAGGTTTTTATTCCAGCCAGATGGTGAACCTCGGATGTTCTTGTCCTGGGAGGGGTGTTGAGGATCATCCTCAGGAATTTGTTTTGGACCCGTTGAAGTTTGAGGTGGTGGGTTTTAGCGCAGCTCTCCCAGACCGGCATGCCGTATTCGATCACAGGGAGGATGATTTGCTTGTAGACAGCAAGCTTATTTTTCAGGGACAATGACGACCGGCGGTTGATCAAAGGGTACAGTAGTTTCAACAAGACGTCACACTTTGTCACCGTTTTGTCAACCTGCTGCCTGAAAATAAGCTTGCTGTCGAGGGTCAAGCCAAGGTAGTCGGCCTCATTGGCCCATTCCACAGTCGTGCCATTGAGGATGATTTTACAGTCCCCAGGCGGAACAAGTTTAGGGGATTTGGAGAGGGGGAAAATGATGACCTGGGTCTTCGCCGCGTTGATACAGATCTTCCAGGTGGTGAGGTACTCTGTCAGGGCATCCAGGCCTCGTTGGAGTTTTGCCACTAGCGCTCTGATCACTCTACCGTTGTAGACGATGGATGTGTCATCTGCGAACAGAGACAGAATGCCGCCTTCTGGAGGTTCTGGCATGTCGGAGGTGAACAGATTGAAAAGCAGGGGCCCGAGGATACTGCCCTGGGGAACGCCTGCGACGATATTGTGCGCATTGGAACTCGCTCCGCTGATTGAGACCCGGAATGTCCTTGCCGACAGGTAATTGTTGATGATTTTCAACAGGTAGCTGGGAAGATTGTAGCGTTGTAGTTTGTACACCAGGCCATCATGCCATACATTGTCAAATGCCTTCTCGACATCGAGTAAGGTCATGGCGGATGTTTTCGAGACGAACTTGTTCCGTCTGAGGACGTTGGTAACTCGGGTCACGGTAACCCCTACACCACCAAGTGAGGCGATCGCCGCGACAACTACACACGACAGCTAGAAGTCCACCGATGCACGCCCAGGAGGTGTCGATGGCGTGAAGCACGACGACAACGATCGAATAAGCGTTTTTTCGGAGTCTGCAGGAGTTAGACGGCCGCGTGTCGCACACGTGGCGACGGCCAACAGTAGGCGCGCCCGCCGAACCGTGAGTACATGCATGTTTTCTTTTGGTGAAGTTTGCCCCTAGCCCGAGTTAAACCGCTAGCGTGGCCACCGTTTCGACAGCCCTACCGCTCGTCTCGTTTATGCGTCGGTAGTCGGCAAAGTTAATTTGCACACCCCCAGATACCAGTAGTCGCAACGCATGAATTCACTGCACAAGCTAGCTAGATAGAGGAAATGAGAAGAGTAGGCCTATATGAGTATATAATCGATAAAGAAGAGAAGAATAGAGGGAATGAAATGAAGAAGGAAATGATTATTTCTTTGTGAATGGTCGAAAATAAATGTTTAAACTGAAGCTAGGAAGTGTTTTCTATCCGGGTCGTAGCTGGTGTGAGGCAAGGATGTATTCTATCACCGTTACTGTTCCTCATACTAATCGACGAGATTCTGGTAGATGCGATTGACCGTGAACCAAACCGCGGGCTGTTATGGCAGCCTATACCCAAGCAGCACATGTAAGGTAAAACTAGTTGCAGCAACCTAATTGTGACTGAATCCGGTCACATATAAGTTACTGTAATTTTTGTGCAACATGTGTGTTGCTCGGGTAACCATGGAGCACCTAAACGACTTCGAACTGGCTAATGACGTTGCACTCCTTGCGCAACGGCGCTCCGATATGCAGAGTAAGCTCAACGACCTTGCCGAGCGCTCCTCCTCGGCAGGTTTAGTCATCAACGTCAACAAAACCAAATCGTTGGATGTAAACACGGTGACTCCTTCCAGTTTCACAGTAGCCGGGCAACCAGTGGAGAATGTTGAAAGCTTCCAATATCTTGGTAGCCAAAGGGCGTCAGACGGCGGTACCAAGATCGACATAGGCGCACGGATAAAGAAAGCAAGGGCTGCCTTTGCGAGTTTAAGAAATATCTGGAAAAACAGGCAGATAAGTGAACGCACCAAAATACGAATTTTCAACTCTAACGTGAAATCTGTGCTGTTATACGCTAGCGAAACATGGTGTGTATCAGTGGAGAACACTCAACGGCTGCAGGTGTTCATTAACAGATGCCTGCGGTATATAATTCAGGCCTGGTGGCTTCACAACTGGATCTCAAACAACGAGCTCCATCGTCGTTGTCACCAGAGGCCGATAGCAACAGAAATTCGGGATCGGAAGTGGGGCTGGGTCGGCCATACTCTACGTAGGGGCGAAAACGAAATCTGTTAACAAGCATTAGACTGGAACCCAGCGGGACATCGCAGCAGAGGCAGACCCAGAGGCTCATGGCGGCGAAGCCTCAATAAAGAAATAAAAGAAGTCGACCGAAATCTAACCTGGCAACAGGTTAAAGCGATAGCTGGGCAACGCTCAGGATGGAGATCTTTCAAGTCGGCCCTTTGCACCACCGGAGGTGTACAGGACCCATAAGTAATTAAGTAGGAAGTGTTTGAACAGCTAGTCGAATGAGAAAAAATCTAATGAGGTGAAGGGAGAAGGTCGTAAAGTCCTCACGCTCCCCTACCAGCCCACTCGTTTCCCTCGCAGTCCCTGGGAAAACTTGAACCCTCCCCTTAAGGGTCTCACAGGTCGGGCAACCCTCAATCGCGGTAAATGGTCTCCTTTGGGAGTGGCGCTTAAGCCATTTTTACTTTAACTCGGGAACTCGTGAGGCTGACGGGTTGCAAGGTTAGGCGAAAAAAGTTTCAAAATAGAGTATGGGAAGGTCGGAAAAACCGAAAATTTCCACATTTTGCAGAAACATCTAACATTTCGGCGAGGCAAAACACCCTAGTGGCACTAACCTACAATGTACTTGCGTCTCCACGCATTATCCATACCAGAATGCTGATTCGCCGACGCGTGGTGTTTTGTTCCCTAGGAACTGCCAGCTAAAAGGCGTTTTGCCTCATGAGTTTCCCGGCAACAGAATATCACCACTTTTTTGAAATGTGAATATTATCAATATGATTGAGATTTTTGACAATTTTTTAATGGCATCAACTAGCTATCTTGTTTAACTGATGCATAATGTAAAAATACCCATGCATAGCGTTACAAATAAGACAATAAAGCAGTGTTTGCTTAGCTAGGGCATATTGCCCCTCTTTCCCCTAATTCTACTGATCCTGGTCAATCACGCAGTAGCAACCATAGCTATGTATAGTCATTCAAAGCTAAGCTAGCCAAATGAACGGTTCGCCCTAATGGCGACCTGTCGCAAGACTCGCTTAGAGTTATTTCATTTAATTCCACCACGTTGTTATCTTTACAGACACGTATTTAGACCTCAACTGTGAGGCCGTTTTTGGTGTCTCGAACTTGACGACTTCATGTTCGGCCAAACTACATTTTCGGTCGCGCATAAAGTTCCGGAAGTAAATATCGTGGTTTTACTGAGGCCCTTGTCAAAAGATATACTAGAGTGAAAATGGCAAACCAATGATATTAATTTTGTTTTTAGTCATGAAGAATGAATACGCAAAATTTCAGGGAAATCAAAAAATACAAAATTGAAATCTTGAACAAAAATTGTGAGTTCCGGAAGAACTTCTATTTTTCCTTACTTGCATATTCCAATATAAAGAGAGATCTTCGAACAAGATTTTGCACTGTATATATGAACAAATCATTTGAAAAGTCCTTTTGTAATAAGATTCACATAATTTATTAAAAGCGAAGTAATTCCAGAAACCGCAAATCTTTATATACATATTGTTTGACCTAAGGTCCAACCACAGTATCATGCAAAACGGAAAAATATCGCGCGTCTCCACTAGAACCTCCGACCAACCTGTTTCAGATTTTAATGAAGATTGTTTCATGCTCTGTTTGGAAAATTATATGAAAGGCAGATACCTGCTGGAAAGCCACCACAATTTCAACAGCTGCGGTTGCTCTACCTGAGGCATCTGTTCCTCATATTCATTAGCGTGTGTCCGCTCGTTGATTTATGGGCGGAAGCGTAATGATTCCGTGCGGAGGTTGCCTTTTTTCCTCCTTTTCGTTTCCCCACATTCACCTTTGTTTTCCATTATTATGACGAGAGTTTGACCAAGCCGAAGCGAAAAGCATATGAGGGGCCCAGTGCGACTAAGTGGAAAGAATGATCCGCCAGGAGATGATTGATGGGAAACTGTGAGCTGCAGCCTTTTCACCTTTTCTACGGTCGTACGCTTGCTTGGCGAGCTTCCTCGGCTGCTGTTGCTGCTGTTGGGTGGCCCGTTGTAGAATTTCCGGTCACCAAGCCTTTATCACGTTTAACACGGCGGAAGCCTTGGTGGAGCCCTGAAGAGTTAATAAGGCACTCTGCTCGGAAAATGGATAGGTTGTACACTGTGCCCAAGTGAATAGCCCAAGCCGGCAGAGGAACGGAATGCACGCATTTTTTTCTTCTCAATTCTGGTTATGGCCTCTGACAACTGTACGGAAAGGATCAACGAGTTGGCGCGGAAAGCCCCCAGCTGCCACTTCATCATTCTGCTAACAAAGTGTGAAATGGATCAGCTCCGTGTACACAGGGATTATCGAAGCGAAACAGATTTTTCGCTCGTCGCTTGGCTGGGTGTTAATTATAACAAATGGTAGATCGAGTTGCTTTTCCCAGGTTGGATTTGATCGCTTCGATGCATCATGAATAATTGGGAAATCATGTCCTAGGGGTAAAGCTTGCAATGTGCACGGAAATTACTTCTTCAGCCATGTGTGGTATTCTACGATGGCATGTGAGAAAAACGAATAATGCTGCCGATTGTACCGGACGGAATTTGAATTTGTTTTTTTTTATTCTTCATACTGCAGGGGCCAAACTTCGGTTTCATTCCTCGGGTCGAATGATGACAAATATCCACAAATGCTGAGATTATGCAAGACATTTTGGTTCATTATGTATTCCATATCAAAGACACACCCAACCCGATATTTTTATTAAGCTCAGCTGACTTGTCCTACCCAGAGAAAAAAAAATTCAAATCGACGAGGAATCTTGTCCCACTGTAGAATCGGTCGATGCGTACAAACAAATAACTAAAAATAAAAGCGAACAAGAGCCTTGGCTAGTTAAGAGAAAATTTACAATTAAAAATTTCCATAATTATCAAAATTATTTTAAAAACGCTGAATAATCCACCAATCAGGGATGGAAAAAATAAAATTTAAAAAAAAATCGAGGATGATTAAAACTTACCCGCGATCTCACTTTTTAATTTTCATGTGATAAAAACTCGCCAGCGATTAAAAATCGTATCTTGATGTGTAGCATTTATCATTACATTTTGTACTATTTTTCCTTACTATCATGAAACCATAACGTCAAATAGAAAATATAACGGGACTGTTGACAATTAGCTGCTTTTAGTAAAGATTAATGTTTGAAACATCGTAGACCGGGCCGAGATTCGAACTCACCATATCTGGATTGGCAATCCAACACCTTTGCTCGCAAGCTACTGGACTACCCCAACTCATACATACACATACATCGAGCTAAGTCGATTTAAACATAACACTATGGACCTCCGAACCTCCTGTAAAAAGTTTGATTTTGCAGCGAACACATAGCCTTTACGTATACTTATTAAACGAGAAAGGAAAAACATTGCAAATCAAATTTAACAATTGATCATAATCGATTCCCGATTTGCCGCAAATACCCCTGTTGTATGTTTCAAGCTCCCACCTCATTCTGGCCTGTCTTCGAACCACGAAGTATGTTTTAATTTTCCTTCTCCCGTTGGATTCCGCTCCACGTCCAACAGCTGCCGGAGAAGAAAGATGTCGAGGATTGGTCCGATGGGACTAGACATGAGAAAAAGGTAAACATTTGCTTTGGCTCTGTTGGTTGGTTCTATAAGGTTTGGTCTATGTCAAAAGTTCTCATTTTTTTGTATACCCGCAAATGGATCACTATTTTTCAAAAGCCCCAACCGGAGGGATACCGAATTCGTCCTCAAATTGCTTGTTAATGGTTATTTTCCAGCCTTTTCCGAAGGATTTTGGGCGTAGGATGAAAAGAGTGTGCTGTGGGATAAAAAAAAACTCAACAGACGAGATGAAAAAGCGAATCTCGTTCTTTGATGACGGTGTGGTCCGGCAGAAAGGAAAAACAAATGTGTCTTCTCAATCTCAGTCTACCCGGAAGATGAACTATTCTATGTTGGTATGCCGGGCTGCGTGAGTCTGCCTCCGGTAGGGCAGTGTTTGATGCTAACCAAACCAGTGGGGATGAGTGTGGCGATTATCCTTTTGGACCATACTTCTGTCGCTGTATGGAGATGGACTCTCCCAATGATGACGATCCTTGTTCAGTGGAGGTCGAAAGAATGCTTTGAGAATCAATAATTTTAAGCCGGAAGGCTTTTATCTCTACGAGACGCACCGGAGCTGGGTGATG
This sequence comes from Armigeres subalbatus, assembly GCF_024139115.2. NCBI lineage: Eukaryota > Metazoa > Arthropoda > Insecta > Diptera > Culicidae > Armigeres > Armigeres subalbatus. The sequence continues at coordinate 170,384,988 of NC_085139.1, forward strand.
GGTTCACCGCACATAAACACACTATAAAATAGACATACACCACGGGATCCACAGATCTGTTCAAATATTGAATTTTCCGCAGAGAGTTTCCAGTTAGGAAGGATAGGAAATGCGGGTACGGACGGACATTGGCATTAAAATATTAGAGAGTTAGTTCGAAATAGATTAAGCTCGGCTTCATTAAGAATTTCTGGGGCATAGGAATTCAGATGAATATATGTGAAATAAACTTAAAGCGATTTAATGAATTAATGTAGCTTGTGGTTGGTACACATACTGCTAAGCCAAGTTACCATTTTGTATTCGTATATTATGAGGCTAACACGCTGATAAATACTTTTATGCCCAGAGAAGTCGAGCAAATTTCCAACCCGAGAAATTTCCTACACCGGAACGGGAATCGAACCTTAGCCATGGTTGCTTTGTAGCCGCGCATCTTATCGCTCGGCTGAAGAAGGTTCCAACCCCAGTTTGGAATCATACAATTAAATATGCAAATTTGCACGTATGGTGATCAATCTTACGTCTAGTAAATGAGTTTTATCTTACATTTAGTATCAAAAGAAGTCTATGCAGAAATAAGCAGTTGATCAATATTAATATTTAAGACGAAAACTGGGAGACTGTTACAAGTAAAACATAATTCCGAACAAATGTCTTCATGCGATTAGCAGTTAAACACAAACGTGAGATTTCTGCAAAGAATGGTATTTCCAAATATTACTTTACCGGAAGTACAGCATTTCTTCGTTTTAATGTTAAATAAAATACCAGAAGATTAATTCGCTTACTCTCAAAAAAGAACTGACCAAACCCCCAAGCTGCTGCTACAACAAGCAGAGGCAAAAGAAACTCAACAAATCATTTGAAAGACACCAGAACCCATCATGCTGGTTGGCGATAAAGGTTTGACTACTTACATGACATTTCCATTCGGTCCATGAATGAATCAGACCCCTCGAAGAGGATAGAAACAAGACGACAAAATAAAAACAGACATCAGAGTTCCTGCCTAATATTGTGGAAAGTCATGGTTTTGGACGAATCAATAAATAAATAATCGCGCAATAAATAAATACAATGTTATAAGGCAACTCAAGCACTTCCACAGTTTTTAACTGCGAGGTTTCTAAGCCAGGTTACCATTTTTGCATTCGTATATCATGAGGCTAGCACGATGATACTTTTATGCCCAGGGAAGTCGAGACAATTTCCGATCCGAAAATTGCCTAGACCGGCACCGGGAATCGAACCCAGCCACCCCCAGCATGGTCTTGCTTTGTAGCCGCGCGTCTTACCGCACGGCTAAGGAGGGCCCCAAACTTTTACACGCTATAATATCGATATCGATATCGACTAGTAATGTTACAATTTCAATAAAATCATGATTTCACAAGAATCAAAAATCCACATAGAAGTTCGTTCGTTTTACACAGGCCCGATAAACTTTTGTTTAAAAATTGATTAGGGTTTCCATGGCATCGTCGTGGGGCCCTCCTTAACCGTGCAGTAAGATGCGTGACTACAAAGCAAAACAATGCTGAGGGTGACTGGGTTCGATTCCCGGTGCCGGTCTAGCCAATTTTCGGTTTGGGAATTGTCTCGACTTTCCTGGGCATAAAAGTATCATCGTGTTAGCCTCATGATATACGAATGCTGCAATGGTAACTTGGCTTAGAAACCTCGCAGTTAATAACTTTGGAAGTGCTTAATGAACAGCTGCGCAGCCTAAGCTGCGAGGCAGCAATGTCCCAGTGGGGGATGAAATGCCAATGAAGATGGCATCGTCATAATAATAAAAGAAAGAATAATATACAGAAGTAAAAAGATGAAGAGAGAACCAAAATAAGACAACAGACAAATAAAGAAGGGCGGAAAAAATAAAAAAGTAAGGAAAATACAAAAGTAGAGTTGTACCCCGGTCCGAAAATCTACCGCGGAGGCGTTTGTCGCAATTTTGCTTAGTTGAAACTCGGCCAAACCTCAAATGTCTTGTTCTTTTCACATAAATTTACTTTTTTTAGTTTTACTTGTAAATAGAAATCTTGATGAATTATTGTGGTCGATGTTGTAAAGCGCCTCGTAAACTAATTTGTATGGGAATAGAAAATTTGACAATACTTTTTTTCCGGACAAATCGGAAAGGTCTCGGTAGAGTTAATTAAAATATTTGTTTTATCTACATTTCGTTGTCTAGTGTGCTGAATTGCGCATAGCTGCGCCAAACTGCCCATACATTCATAACAGTCCCATGTTTGCTTGATTTCCTATCTTCATGAGACTGTTATGAATTTATGGGCAGCAAAGCTGTAAATTGATATTTTTCTCAATATTTATTAGAATGGAGACGCATGGTAGTCAATTTTATAACCGTTTCGGTGCAATTATCTAATCGGTGGCTTTAGTGATTCTCATGGAGCTTCCGGAGACGAGCCAGCCTCGGGCTGAAAGTCTCCTTAATAAAGATACAAAAAAAAATCTCAAAGAGAGACCACCGGTCAAGTTTTACATGCCCGACTTTTTGAGAATGTTTGGCTCTGGGGAAACCTTAGAACGCTTATTACGCGAAATTGGCAAAATCTCTCGTACGCAAGCTAAATCTCCTTCCTTTAATATAAGACTGCAAAATCTTAGGGACCTACACAACCAAAAAAAATACCCGAAATTATTGTGTCATTTATTCAAAAAAACTGAAGGTAATCGCAATTGAACTAATCACAATCACTCTCATTTGTGGAACGTTTTTTTGACGATTTCGACAGGAATGGAAATACAATAGCAAACATATTCACGTAATTTAGCTCTAAACGTACCTGCGCACGTTGAAGGCTCTACCGAGGCGATGACTGCCACCGAGATGCCCACGCTGCGATTTGACGCGCAACAACATGATGATCCTTGTGCGTTTTTAGTGTGCCAGATTAGAGATGCGGAGAGTGGTGGTGGCTGGAATGGAAGCTTTCCTTTTGTTCTACGACGATCTGCCTTTACGAATAGAGGCACACGTAACCAAAGCGAGCCGGCTTCGCATACCTTTTCAATCCACCGTGCGGTGATTGGTGTTATCTCTATCTTTTGATTCGAATCGGGTGGATGCGGTTCACAGGAATTGACGAAAAGGGACCTTATCTTCGGCAATGGACAGGAGATTCTTCGGTGATGGGCGATTTCACTCACTCCGATTAACTACCTTCAGAGGCGGGTCTTCACGGAGCAGACGGGTTTCAATGATCATGGATGGATATCGCGACTCCTACCGCGACGGAACCTTGGACGGACGCCAACCAGACTACTAAAATTCATAAAAGAACGAAAAAAAACACGCACAACATGGATTTCGAAAAACTCGATTGTTTCGTTGCAAGAGGATAAGAATCATTCTTCTACGCTTATCGCAAGCTATCTTTCAAGCAGCTCAAAGGCCTCCTTTCAAGAGAATTGAAGCACTCCTTGAAGAGGCTTGGAAGCTTCTTTTCAAGAGGCCCGGAAGCCTCGTTTTAAGAGGCGTTGACGCCTCCTTTGAAGAGGCTCGGAAGCCTCATTTTAAGTAGTCGAAAGCCTTCTTTTGAAAGGCTCGGAAGCCTCCTTTCAAGAGGATTGGAAGCCTCCTTTTAAGAGGGTCGGAAGCCTCCTTTCAAGAGGCTCGGAAGCCTCCTTTCAAGAGGCTCGGAAGCCTCCTTTCAAGAGGCTCGGAAGCCTCCTTTCAAGAGGCTCGGAAGCCTCCTTTCAAGAGGCTCGGAAGCCTCCTTTCAAGAGGCTCAGGAAGCCTCCTTTCAAGAGGCTCAGGAAGCCTCCTTTTAAGAGGCTCAGAAGCCTCCTTTCAAGAGGCTCAGAAGCCTCTTCTCAAGAGGCTCAGAAGCCTCCTTTCAAGAGGCTCAGAAGCCTCCTTTCAAGAGGCTCGGAAGCCTCCTTTCAAGAGGCTCGGAAGCCTCCTTTCAAGAGGCTCGGAAGCCTCCTTTCAAGAGGCTCGGAAGCCTCCTTTCAAGAGGCTCGGAAGCCTCCTTTCAAGAGGCTCGGAAGCCTCCTTTCAAGAGGCTCGGAAGCCTCCTTTCAAAAGGCTCTCAAGCCTCCTTTCAAGAGGCTCTCAAGCCTCCTTTCAAGAAGCTCTCAAGCCTCCTTTCAAGAGGCTCTCAAGCCTCTTTTCAAGAAGCTCTCAAGCCTCCTTTCAAGAGAGCTCAGAAGCCGGGTTAGGGACAAAAGGTCGAAAGACAAAACGTCGAAAGGACAAAAGGTCGAAAGGACAAAACGTCGAACGGAAAAAAGGTCGAAAGGACAAAACGTCGAACAGGACAAAAGGTCGAACGGGATAAAAGGTCGAAAGTTTGAAATTGACAAGAAGCAGAAACGGAGAGAATCAATCTCGCACCAGAGCCAGGGTTTACCTACACAGTTTCTCTGCTATTTTGTTTTTAAAATTTTTAACAATTAAATAAGATTTATTCAATAAGTACCACTAATAGATGGATATTTGAGTTTTCTAAATGACATTTCGATCAAATACACCAGCGTGTATTATAAGCCGGTGAATTTTCAATGCGTGCGCCTGCGTAGTGTAGGACAACTCTGTCTCGAGAAATACAAGCTTTATCAATTTCTTATTAACAATCTTTTTAATCTATTTCAGAACTATCTAGATATTCATAATCAGAGTTAATAATTATTTGCGAGCGTCTTAGGGGAAAATGTTACACGGTTTAAAAAAAATTGTCTTCCTTCTACTTCCACTAATTCGTTTTTTGGTAACCAAATAACCTAAAAACGAATTAGTGGAAGTAAAAGGAAGACATTTTTTTTTAAACCGTGCATCATAATATTGTCTTATAGTAATTACTCCTTCTTAGAAAATTGCTCATTCTTCAACTTTGATTGATTAGATGAGTGCGTTATTTCTGCTTTAAGTTAAATGCATTTCAAAAATTCATTTGGAATACAGCTTGTTATTAACTTGTTCCTGATAGATTTTTTGTTTGTCCCTTTCGACGTTTTGTCTTTTCGACCTTTTGTCCTTTCGACCTTTTGTATTTTCGATTTTTTGTCATTCGACCTTTTGTCCTTTCGACCTTTTGTCTTTCGACCTTTTGTCATAGATTCTCGAAAGCCTCCTTTCAAGAGGCTCGGAAGCCTCCTTTCAAGAGGCTCGAAAGCCTCCTTTCAAGAGGCTCGGAAGCCTCCTTTCAAGAGGCTCGGAAGCCTCCTTTCAAGAGGCTCGGAAGCTTCCTTTCAAGAGGCTCGGAAGCCTCCTTTCAAGAGGCTCGGAAGCCTCCTTTCAAGAGGCTCTAGCCTCCTTTCAAGAGGCTCAGAAGCCTCCTTTCAAGAGGCTCAGAAGCCTCCTTTCAAGAGGCTCAGAAGCCTCCTTTCAAGAGGCTCAGAAGCCTCCTTTCAAGAGGCTCGGAAGCCTCCTTTCAAGAGGCTCAGGAAGCCTCCTTTCAAGAGGCTCAGAGCCTCCTTTCAAGAGGCTCAGAAGCCTCCTTTCAAGAGGCTCAGAAGCCTCCTTTCAAGAGGCTCAGAAGCCTCCTTTCAAGAGGCTCAAGCCTCCTTTCAAGAGGCTCAGAAGCCTCCTTTCAAGAGGCTCAGAAGCCTCCTTTCAAGAGGCTCAGAGCCTCCTTTCAAGAGGCTCAGAAGCCTCCTTTCAAGAGGCTCAGAAGCCTCCTTTCAAGAGGCTCAGGCCTCCTTTCAAGAGGCTCAGAAGCCTCCTTTCAAGAGGCTCAGGCCTCCTTTCAAGAGGCTGGAAGCCTCCTTTCAAGAGGCTCAAGCCTCCTTTCAAGAGGCTCAGAAGCCTCCTTTCAAGAGGCTCGGAAGCCTCCATTCAAGAGGCTCAGAAGCCTCCTTTCAAGCTCAAGCTTCCTTTCAAGAGCTCAGGAAGCCTCCTTTCAAGAGCTCAGAAGCCTCCTTTCAAGAGCTCGAAGCCTCCTTTCAAGAGGCTCGGAAGCCTCCTTTCAAGAGGCTCAAGCCTCCTTACAAGAGGCTCAGAAGCCTCCTTACAAGAGGCTCAGAAGCCTCCTTTCAAGAGGCTCAGAAGCCTCCTTTCAAGAGGCTCAGGAAGCCTCCTTTCAAGAGCTCAGAAGCCTCCTTTCAAGAGGCTCAGAAGCCTCCTTTCAAGAGGCTCAGAAGCCTCCTTTCAAGAAGGCTCAGAAGCCTCCTTTCAAGAGCTCAGAAGCCTCCTTTCAAGAGGCTCAGAAGCCTCCTTTCACGAGGCTCCGGAAGCCTCCTTTCACGAGGCTCAGGAAGCCTCCCTTCAAGAGGCTCGGAAGCCTCCTTTCAAGAAGTCCGGAAGCCTCCTTTCAAGAGGCTCGGAAGCCTCCTTTCAAGAGGCTCGGAAGCCTCCTTTCAAGAGGCTCGGAAGCCTCCTTTCAAGAGGCTCGGAAGCCTCCTTTCAAGAGGCTCTCAAGCCTCCTTTCAAGAGGCTCTCAAGCCTCCTTTCAAGAGGCTCGGAAGCCTCCTTTCAAGAGGCTCGGAAGCCGGGTTAGGGACAAAAGGTCGAAAGACAAAACGTCGAAAGGACAAAAGGTCGAAAGGACAAAACGTCGAACGGAAAAAAGGTCGAAAGGACAAAACGTCGAACAGGACAAAAGGTCGAACGGGATAAAAGGTCGAAAGTTTGAAATTGACAAGAAGCAGAAACGGAGAGAATCAATCTCGCACCAGAGCCAGGGTTTACCTACACAGTTTCTCTGCTATTTTGTTTTAAAATTTTAACAATTAAATAAGATTTATTCAATAAGTACCACTAATAGATGGATATTTGAGTTTTCTAAATGACATTTCGATCAAATACACCAGCGTGTATTATAAGCCGGTGAATTTTTCAATGCGAAATGCGCCTGCGTAGTGTAGGACAACTCTGTCTCGAGAAATACAAGCTTTATCAATTTCTTATTAACAATCTTTTTAATCTATTTCAGAACTATCTAGATATTCATAATCAGAGTTAATAATTATTTGCGAGCGTCTTAGGGGAAAATGTTACACGGTTTAAAAAAATGTCTTCCTTTTACTTCCACTAATTCGTTTTTTGGTAACCAAATAACCTAAAAACGAATTAGTGGAAGTAAAAGGAAGACATTTTTTTTAAACCGTGCATCATAATATTGTCTTATAGTAATTACTCCTTCTTAGAAAATTGCTCATTCTTCAACTTTGATTGATTAGATGAGTGCGTTATTTCTGCTTAAAGTTAAATGCATTTCAAAAATTCATTTGGAATACAGCTTGTTATTAACTTGTTCCTGATAGATTTTTTGTTTGTCCCTTTCGACGTTTTGTCTTTTCGACCTTTTGTCCTTTCGACCTTTTGTATTTTCGATTTTTGTCATTCGACCTTTTGTCCTTTCGACCTTTGTCTTTCGACCTTTTGTCATAGATTCTCGAAAGCCTCCTTTCAAGAGGCTCGAAGCCTCCTTTCAAGAGGCTCAAGCCTCCTTTCAAGAGGCTCAGGAAGCCTCCTTTCAAGAGGCTCAGAAGCCTCCTTTCAAGAGGCTCAGGCTTCCTTTCAAGAGGCTCAGAAGCCTCCTTTCAAGAGGCTGGAAGCCTCCTTTCAAGAGGCTCAGAAGCCTCCTTTCAAGAGGCTCAAGCCTCCTTTCAAGAGCTCAGAAGCCTCCTTTCAAGAGGCTCAGAAGCCTCCTTTCAAGAGGCTCAGAGCCTCCTTTCAAGAGGCTCGGAAGCCTCCTTTCAAGAGGCTCAGGCTTCCTTTCAAGAGGCTCGGAAGCCTCCTTTCAAGAGGCTCAGAAGCCTCCTTTCAAGAGGCTCAGAAGCCTCCTTTCAAGAGGCTCAAAGCCTCCTTTCAAGAGGCCCGGAAGCCTCCTTTCAAGAGGCTCAGAGCCTCCTTTCAAGAGGCTCAGAAGCCTCCTTTCAAGAGGCTCAAGCCTCCTTTCAAGAGGCTCAGAAGCCTCCTTTCAAGAGGCTCAGAAGCCTCCTTTCAAGAGGCTCAGAAGCCTCCTTTCAAGAGGCTCAGAAGCCTCCTTTCAAGAGGCTCAAGCCTCCTTTCAAGAGGCTCGGAAGCCTCCTTTCAAGAGGCTCAGGAAGCCTCCTTTCAAGAGGCTCAGGAAGCCTCCTTTCAAGAGGCTCAGGCCTCCTTTCAAGAGGCTCAGAAGCCTCCTTTCAAGAGGCTCAGAAGCCTCCTTTCAAGAGGCTCAGAAGCCTCCTTTCAAGAGGCTCAAGCCTCCTTTCAAGAGGCTCAGAAGCCTCCTTTCAAGAGGCTCAGAAGCCTCCTTTCAAGAGGCTCAGAAGCCTCCTTTCAAGAGGCTCAGAGCCTCCTTTCAAGAGGCTCAGAAGCCTCCTTTCAAGAGGCTCGGAAGCCTCCTTTCAAGAGGCTCGGAAGCCTCCTTTCAAGAGCTCAGAGCCTCCATTCAAGAGGCTCAGAAGCCTCCTTTCAAGAACTCAGCCTCCTTTCAAGAGGCTCAGAAGCCTCCTTTCAAGAGCTCAGAGCCTCCTTTCAAGAGGCTGGAAGCCTCCTTCAAGAGGCTCAGAAGCCTCCTTTCAAGAGGCTCAGAAGCCTCCTTTCAAGAGGCTCGGAAGCCTCCTTTCAAGAGGCTCAGGCCTCCTTTCAAGAGGCTCGGAAGCCTCCTTTCAAGAGGCTCAGAAGCCTCCTTTCAAGAGGCTCAGAAGCCTCCTTTCAAGAGGCTCAAGCCTCCTTTCAAGAGGCTCAGAAGCCTCCTTTCAAGGCTCAGAAGCCTCCTTTCAAGAGGCTCAGAAGCCTCCTTTCAAGAGGCTCAGAAGCCTCCTTTCACGAGGCTCAGAGCCTCCTTTCACGAGGCTCAGAGCCTCCTTTCACGAGGCTCAGGCCTCCTTTCAAGAGGCTCAAAGCCTCCTTTCAAGAGGCTCAGAGCCTCCTTTCAAGAGGCTCAGAAGCCTCCTTTCAAGAGGCTCAGCCTCCTTTCAAGAGGCTCAGAAGCCTCCTTTCAAGAGGCTCAGAGCCTCCTTTCAAGAGGCTCTGGAAGCCTCCTTTCAAGAGGCTCAGAAGCCTCCTTTCAAGAGGCTCAGAAGCCTCCTTCAAGAGGCCTGGAAGCCTCCTTTCAAGAGGCTCAGAGCCTCCTTTCAAGAGGCTCAGGAAGCCTCCTTTCAAGAGGCTCAGAAGCCTCCTTTCAAGAGGCTCAGAAGCCTCCTTTCAAGAGGCCCGGAAGCCTCCTTTCAAGAGCTCGGAAGCCTCCTTTCAAGAGGCTCAGGAAGCCTCCTTTCAAGAGGCTCAGAAGCCTCCTTTCAAGAGCTCAGAGCCTCCTTTCAAGAGGCTCAGGAAGCCTCCTTTCAAGAGGCTCAGAGCCTCCTTTCAAGAGGCTCAGAAGCCTCCTTTCAAGAGGCTCAGAGCCTCCTTTCAAGAGGCCCGGAAGCCTCCTTTCAAGAGGCTCAGAGCCTCCTTCAAGAGGCCCAGGCCTCCTTTCAAGAGGCTCAAGCCTCCTTTCAAGAGGCTCAGAAGCCTCCTTTCAAGAGGCCTCAGAAGCCTCCTTTCAAGAGGCTCAGAAGCCTCCTTTCAAGAGGCTCAGGCCTCCTTTCAAGAGGCCCGGAAGCCTCCTTTCAAGAGGCTCAAGCCTCCTTTCAAGAGGCCTGGCCTCCTTTCAAGAGGCTCAGCCTCCTTCAAGAGGCTCAGAAGCCTCCTTTCAAGAGGCTCAAGCCTCCTTTCAAGAGGCTCAAGCCTCCTTTCAAGAGGCTCGGAAGCCTCCTTTCAAGAGGCTCAGAAGCCTCCTTTCAAGAGCTCAGGCCTCCTTTCAAGAGGCTCAGAAGCCTCCTTTCAAGAGGCTCAGAAGCCTCCTTTCAAGAGGCTCAGGCCTCCTTTCAAGAGGCTCAGAAGCCTCCTTTCAAGAGGCTCAGAGCCTCCTTTCAAGAGGCTCAAAGCCTCCTTTCAAGAGGCTCAGAAGCCTCCCTTTCAAGAGGCTCAGGCCTCCTTTCAAGAGAGCTCAAGCCTCCTTTCAAGAGGCTCGGAAGCCTCCTTCAAGAGGCTCGGAAGCCTCCTTTCAAGAGGCTCAGAAGCCTCCTTTCAAGAGGCTCAGAAGCCTCCTTTCAAGAGGCCTGGAAGCCTCCTTCAAGAGTCTTGGAAGCCTCCTTTCAAGAGGCTCGGAAGCCTCCTTTCAAGAGGCTCAGAAGCCTCCTTTCAAGAGGCTCGGAAGCCTCCTTTCAAGAGGCTCGGAAGCCTCCTTTCAAGAGGCTCGGAAGCCTCCTTTCAAGAGGCTCGGAAGCCTCCTTTCAAGAGGCTCGGAAGCCTCCTTTCAAGAGGCTCGGAAGCCTCCTTTCAAGAGACTCGGAAGTAAAGGTATGCGATAACACACTTTTTCCTAACGAAACGAAACGAAACGAAATTTAAAATGTCTATGTTGATTCGGATCGAAACGAAACGAAATGAAGATTTCTTTCGATACTTCGAAACGATACGAAATCAAGGTTCATTTAATTCGAAATTTTTCGAAACGAAACGAAATTTTATTTTTTTTTCCGCGGAATTTTTATTAAATTGTTTTTACATTATGTACTTGTACACAGATAGAAAAAGTTGTTGAAATTTACACGAAAAGTAATGCACATAAATTTAAACGATATTATCGCCTGAATGTATGCGATTTCCATTGCATTATGTCAGTTTTTATTTGATTTATGCTATAGGAATTTACATAATGCTATAGAAATTGCATACATTTAGGGCGAACTTGTTAGAAAAGATCCATGTCCGCCCAAAATAGTATAATTTTCCACGTCTAAATTTTTTACGCGTTAATTAGTTTTCAGCATTTTTTTCTGTGAAGGACAAACCTGGGAAAAGCTGCACCTCTTTCTCGTTTATGCCATACTTACAACGAGGGCTACAACGAAGTGGACATTTTTATGGAGCTTTCGCAATTCAAAAGGATTATCCGAAACTAGCAGCTTTGCTCAACTTTAAAACTATTGTATTGTGGTCCGATTATTGGGTAACCCTGTAGGACACTATACAATGAATAATATATTAGATAAATAAAAAACTTAATTAACTAAAAAAAGGACAATTCACACTCAAATTTATTGGTTTGAATTTATTCAGCTTTTTTAAGTGAATATCTTCAAAAGGCTACATTCATAATAAACCGATTGACAACATTTTGAAGTGCCTTTTGTTCTTATATCCGAAAGTAGTGGTCTGAATTTTTGTGTAATTTATAGTTCAAGTAAATTTCCCGTTTTTGTTTTTTTTTACATTTCTTCTTATTATAATCAAATGTATATTGGTCCTGAGGTGGACGGCAATTCCGACCATTGAACAATCCACTGCATAGTGCACTTTTATCAACACAAATATGTACAGGAAGTGACTTCAAACTATCGACAGACACAGTCCTGAGTTAAATTTTCCTTGATCCAAACAGATCCGTTGGCGATTTCGACCACCAACCAATCTACACACCATACAATTATTTTTTATTTAATTTGTCCTAACTGGGTTCAGTGGTCCAAAGTTACATTTAACTTGATCCAAATAGGTTCAATGGCAACCCCCGGCCACCAACAAACCCACTCCAAAAAATGGTTCTCCCTGATTCGACTAGATCCGGTAGAAACTCTGACCTTCAACCATCTTACCTCAGAGTGAAATTTTATTAACTCTGTTAGGTCCAGTGGTGGTGGTTTCAAAACACCGTCAGACCCACTCCAAAATTGGATTTTCCTTGACGCGAATAGTCCGATAACGATTCCGATAATCGACCGACGCATTTCAGAGCTGGATTTTATTGACCCAACTAGACGCAGCAGTGCGTAGGCTCTGAAAAAAACCTTAACATTTTTAATGAACTTCCAGCACGGCTATGGAAGGTTGCTTAAATAACTTGTGAAATAATCAAAAAAAAGTATCACCAAATGGAAACAAATCTTAGATGGACATTCTGCAATTCATATGAACTTCAGGAACGAAAGTTCTTGTTCTCTTCACAGTATTGAATGATGTTTAAAGCATCTTTAAACCACTAAACCTTCTAATTTTACTGTTGATGCATTTCAAATTGTCAAATTGTTGTTAAATTTTCCCATTTTTATAATCAAAAGAGGGGCGCCAAATCATGAAAGCGAGCAGTAGTCATATGGCTACTGCTTCTGCATCATACGCAGGAGGTCGTGGGTTCAATCCCAGGTCCGTTCCATTCTCCTACTTTGTCTATATTTCCTCTTTTTCTATATTTCTCATGTTCTAGCAATCGCTAGAACTGGAAATGGACTTCCATACCGTTTCCATCTCAATTCCTATACCTTCAACTTGAGTATTCTAACAGTAATCTGCTAGAATTGGAAATGAACTATAGAGCTCGTTTCCTACATCCAATTAGAAATTCCATCAGTTGCTTTCTCCTATCTATCACATTGGCAACTCGTTAACCAAGACGGACCTCTGCCTCTCGAACCTAACCCAAAAATTCCAACAAATTCCGCATGAACTCGTGGCAAGTGCAGAGGTATATTCGGCTTGCAGTGGGCGAGTGATTGCATCACCATTTCCCCTCCCCCTTCCCTACATTGACTTGCATTCTGACGTGGCAGGCGCCAGTATGACCTAACAAATGAGATCACCAGTACTTGTACATTAAAGATGTGTACTAGTCCCAAGCAAACATCTGTTGGTTCTCTGTGCAAGAACAGCTGATCTGGTCAAAATGGAGTAGCAACTACGAGCAGTCAATCAAGTTCAAGCTCAAGCTCAAAAGAGGGGCGCCCAATCATGGTTTCGCCAAGGGCGCTAGCAGTCCACGATACGGCTCTCCTTACATATTGTGCAAATATTCAAAGAAGAGCTTATTAGCTTGATTAACTGTACACATCGTAGTTGCTAATCATGATTGGCCGGGAAACAGCAAATATGCACAGCTCACCAATTAAATAATATTCTTGGGATACAGAAAAGTTATTCTTATTGTATACTTGCTTCGGTGTTTCCAATTCATGACCAATAATGATGCTGGTCACGTGCTTATAGTCAATTTAGGATTAGGAGAGAAAAATTAGTTTAACACTCATTGTTATACAAGAGCAAGGAATGCTCTGCATCTCCGTGAGGGCTACGGGACAGGAATCGTTGGTTAATTGAGAAGGTAATTCGTGTGAAACCCCTTGGTAAGCGACAAAATATGTATTACGAAGTTATTTTGAAAACAAGAAGACGAAAACTGTGTTTCAAATCAATCCAACGCAAGATCAATGTGTTTCGTTTAATAACACGATCGATCTTCTACAACACGATCGATCCCGCACTAAATAATTTTGTGCTCTTCGATGCAGACATTAGTTTTATCACTTCACGTTCTCCCACACTAGTTGGCGTGATCAGCATCAACACGATCGCGAGGTAGATTTTTTTTTCACTTCGCGTTCTACCGGACTAGCTGCATGACCAGCATCCACATGATCGTTTCCGCATTCATATAGAAGAAAACTACATACGAGTTTGTTCGACTAAGAATGAGGTTATGTAGTAAGCGTTAATAGGAATATTGTATAATCCAAAGTTTTGAAAACAACTTTATGATTATGTTCAGCGGCGCAGCCAAAATTTTTGATAATATAAAGTATGGTTTAACTTTAAATTTGTTTCGAAATTCCGCGGAATTCCGTTAAATTTCGTTAGAAGCTAGTTTTTTCTAGCGAAATTTTTGTAATTTTACGAAACGAAACGAAATTAAGAAATCAGATTTCGCCATGCTCAAATTCCGCGAAATTCCGCGGAATTTCGTTTCGAACCACCTGAAACGAAATATTTCGAAATACCGCATATGCTTACTCGGAAGCCTCCTTTCAAGAAGCTCGGAAGCTCCATATACGTGAGTTGAGCACAAGGATAGCTCGAAGTTATCAACACAACTTTTTTTGATATTATTATTTTAATTTTTTATACTTTCAATTTACGAATAAATAATCAACAACAAAAAGCAATTGAAAACATACAAAAGAGCAATTTAAAAAGTAAACCCTTTAATTTAATATCATCTTATAGCTGGCATATCAATATCAAGTCTTATAATATCATGAACACGAGCATGATTGACCGCCCACGGTTGCTACTCCGTTATCGCCAAGTCAGTTGTAATTACACAGAGAACCAACAGATGAAATTTGGGACTAACATCATCTTTAATGTGTAAGAACTGATGATCCAAAAATAAACAATATAAGCGCCGGCCGTGTCTGAATGCAGGGCAATTAAGGAATACGATTTGTACGATTTGATAGATGAAAACAAAACTAATAATTTTAATTAGGACCGTACAAAGCAGAACAAAATTTCGGTGAACGGTCGATCTTTCTGGTTACTGAAGGAAACATGTCTGAACGCGATCCACACTTTTACTTCCTAATTAAATTACTCACCCGCACAAAGTAGAACAACATTTCGATGACCGGCAGATCGTTTGGCTTACTCAAGCACCAGCCAAACTAAAAATTTAACAAAAGCGTAAAAAATATGCTTTAAAAAAAAATAAACAACGCGCAAGGCTTGCTTCGATCTACATACGAGAAAGTGAGTGGAAGTGAGTAAAAAATATTGAGATGAAACGCGAGCGAATAAAACGACCGTTCATGTTAATGACTCTCACTGACTACGAGACGAGTCAGCCTTGGGCTGAAAGTCTCGCTAATAAAGACAAAAAAAACTCTCACTGACTCGAACTGAAGAGCAACATCACTGAGAGCTTTTAAAGAAAGCATACTGCAATCCGTTGGCGGTAGGATGTTACTTTCGCACTAGGTCAAGTTAGTTATCCGTACCGTTGAGTCCGTTATCATATGTTTTAGGATATCTTTAGGATCCTTTTTTCAAATGGACGTAGGGTTTCTTACCCCATTCCTGGCCTAACATGCGTACGACTGACTTGTTTAGTTGATATTTATGACAGGAAGCAACTTTTCCTGCATTTTGTTGGCCGTGTTATACTGCAATGGGGTTCACTTCTGCTTAAAAAATAGCTATTCTTGTTAAACATCGTTTGTAAAAGCTTTTATTTTATTCAAATTAACGATGTGTAGCACGCATTTCAGTCACAGCGATTGCTTTTTCGGCATATTCCAATTCAATTCCCGGTTTATAATTTTCACTCAATCTCTCATCATCTTAATCTCTCATTTTCTCTCGGGACGGCAGAAAATGAGACGTAAACAAATATATGCACGTTCCACCACAACGTGTTGGCAGATGGTATTATTCATCATAATTTTTATTTGGTTGAGAAGTTATGTTTACTCATCAAAATTCCTTCCTAACACTTAAAAACAATATTCTATTCACTTTTTGTTATCGAGAGAATTATAAATAACATGACAGCGTCAACGTATTAGACAGTTTTCGTATTAACGACGAAGGATTATTTTCATACTTTTGTTTATTGTTTATTTATTAATACGTAACTTAAGACGTCTTGTCTTTTCGAATGTTACAATGAATTTCATTTAAAGAGAAAGTGCTACAATTCAACATAATTTCTTTGTAGGTTGGGTACACAATTCAAAAATAGCTTGATTTTTTTTTACAAATTTAACTTACAAAAACTTACTGTTTAAAGTACTCCATACATCTCTTTCTAAGAACTGCCTCCGATCTTATTAACGTTAAGTCGTTGGGTAGAGAATTCCAAAAGGTAACACCTCTAACGAAAAAGCTATTACCGTTTTCATACTAAAAAAGGCAGCACGGTGCGGCTAGAAGATCTTGAGCCGAGGTGATGTTTTGTTTGGTTTGAAGATACATTTTTAAATGCATTCTAAAATGTTTATATAACTTCTAGTGCACCAAACAAATAGAAAGGATTGAAGTGCGTGCGTTTAGCATTATTGAGTGGTGATTAACAGCTTCAATTATTTGGAGAAAAGTTCCTAGAATTAAAATAATAAACATTATAATTATTTGAGGATTTTATTTATCTTTATTTAGGAGACTTTCAGCCCAAGGCTGGCTCGCCTCCAAAATTGAGGATTTTCAATCGAATTAGCAGGCATTTTAGCAGATTTTTTCGTACCAATTCCAAATGATTTCAATGATGATGTTTTTGGCGAAACCTTGAAAGCCGTCCATGAGAACTTCCTTAAAATTTTGAAGAAAACAGTATGAATTCTTTAAGGAAACTTTGCAAGAAATTCTTAGATATTTTAAAGGGAACACAAAACGATTCCCAATCTGAAAACCTAAAGAGAGGAGTCTCCAAATGACATCTAATGTAATAATAGGTTAAACATTGTTTTTCTTTCCATTCCAAGTCTCGCCTCAATGAGACACTTCAAATCGGTTTTGAAGTAAAACGAAAACCTTTCGATATGACTTTATTATGCTAAGTAAAAGCTGAATTATCCACAGAAACTTGTTCTTAAGTGACTTGTTTTTCTTGATTATACGATGATTCAAAATGTTTACAGAATACTAATTACCAACTATTTTTCTTTGAATCATATTTCTTGCAATAATTTGTATTTATTTTGGTAATAAATTTACATCACTCGATCAAAAATGCAATCGAAATTAATTTGCATCAAAACACAATTCTGTGTTTTATTTAATTCATTCTGAAGTGGAAACCAACCAACTTTTATTGAAATATTATTCTTAACAGTGGAATGAAATATAAATAAGTCATGTTAAAAGACTGAATTATGTAAACTAACATTGATTTTGACATTACTTTTATGTACACTATGTACATCGAGCCAAAAGTCCAATGGATTTTTACCATCTGTGTACGAGAAAAGTAGAAAGGTGAAAGAGCACCACTCAGCTCGGTTCTGAATTTTATGTTTATTTAAAACATAGGGAAAGTGTGCACCGCATACTATCGCTCACATGTGACCTGGATGGATGAAGAGGATAAAAGTTTCCCTTTTATGGAATCCCTGTCAAGGTTTCGCACATCACCGACTGGTGATGTGTTTCACTGTATCCCTTTTAGGATGCGAGTAGGGCAAAAATAAACGACAAAACATAATTCAAGCAATCTGCTTCTAGTTTCTCACGCAAAGAACTTGTTATGCATAGGATATTGTAGCGGTGTTTGGAACGAGTCTTCTTTTGAAGAGCTTCTGTGATTCAAAAGATATCAGATAGTGGCACAGATGGTTATTGGAGCTACCGGTGCTTAATTTTGAATCATGATAATACAGAAACAGCTTATACTAATGTATTTTCTTATAACTTTAAAAAATTCAATATATCAAGAAAAAATAAACAAAATATGAAATACGCAGTACTTTCTGATGTCATGTACGTTAAACAAATGACTCTGATTGGGTCCATCCATAACCGCAATGGCGATTCCATGGGCTTGCTCTAATGCATACGTAGCGTTTCACTCAGTCACGGGTTTCCGCACGATTTACCAAATACCGGTTCCCATTTCCATATTAATACTATGCGCATACGAAATACATGTCGATGGCGGCGCGGTCGGTCAATCTTGGCGAGTAGCGATGACTGAGCCATCACCAAAGGCTGACCATTTTTACCGTGTCAGAAAGCTGACCAACTAGAGCTACGCTATAGTTCAAAGGGTGATATGGGGCTAGGCTTGTCTCTTTCACAAGGCAGAAATTAAAGCTCTTGTTACCCCTAATTCCCCTAAATCCTTGTTCGCATGAAGTTGCAATAATTTTAACCCAAGCTCAGCGGGATCCGGATGAGTGCGTGAAAAAATAACAAGTACCCAATCGGCAGCCGTATACTGCTCCTGCTCATTGGGCATTTCGGTTGAAAAAGGGTCGTCACTCACCGCACCGAAGTGCTCCACGCTACTCCTGATCCCGGTACACAGATGCCGCCAACGCGCTGCTGCTGGTCATGATTGCTGCCCACATCATCGCTCATGTTCTGTTGAGTTCTAGCGTGTGCGGTCAAGGCAGTCCCACTCCCATGTAAAGGTAAATATTTGTCCAAGGTTTTTAGGAAATGTAATTGAATTTCATATATAGAAACTAGAGAAAATGGAAAGGAGAGTACTTGAGGACATGGTTGGTATATGTGCCAACGCTATTGCTGAAAAAGTCATTGTTGTTTTTTTATTTGATTTTAATTTCAATTCTACTCTATATAGGGGAACGGTTCGCCACTTCATCTCATAGCTCCTATTTCCATCCCATCAAAAACAAAGCAATGGAAAGGAATTGGGTTTGTTTATCATTTTTGTGATTTTTTTCAGCAGTGAGCACGCATGTTGACAAAAAGAAGCGACGAATTTGGTGCCGTATTTCTTTGTTTAGCGATGAGATGGATATATGTACAGTGAGATGGAGATCGGAACAGTTCCCCTATTAAATGCTCAATCGATGAGAAAATTTATACTGTAGAACAAAGATAGAAAAATTGCGTGCGAGAAACGCATTTATTATACGAGTGCAGTTCATCCAAACCGGGAGAAGAACAATTTGGGCAACAAATTGGCAATAAACTGGACGTGTTGTGCAGACCGTAGCAAATTTTTTTCATGTCTTTTTTTAACTCATGGCTATCCCAACTTAATAAAATCCATTAATTGTAGGGTAAAACGTCCTATCGTTGTGGTATGCCCTAATGTTGCGGTGGTGTTAATGTAGTCCATTCTGGATATAATAACATTGAAAACAATTGTGGATACGCTAAAACTTTTCGAATTAACCACAAGAACACCTTTTGTTTGACAAAATTCCGTTCAAAAAATGATGAAAAATAGACATTTTTCGTTAAAAATTTGAATCCCTTGAGGTCCTATTGTTGCGGTATCCCTCTCCATAAGAATCACATGCAATACCGCAACAATAGGACTGACCTTCAAAAAATATCGCAACGATAGGCAACTGCGTCCTATTATTGCGGTAGTTTGTTTTATTGTGATAAAAACAAAACAACATAAGTTCAGCACAATTCACGTAATATTTACGAAACTATAGTTCACGAGCATCCTATTCAACTACTACAATATAGAATTCGACCAACAGGTAATTTTTGAAGAATTTTTGTAATTAATTTCCTTTTGAAACGGTGCTTAACCCCTCCATAATAGGTCGTTTTACCCTACACACGAAACATCTTTTGTTTGATCAAGTGAGACTAAAAAAACTGTATTTGGCGTCCACAAACCCAATCATTTTGCTTCTCTCGATATAGAGAGATCCAGGCATAACAATTTCACTGACGACTGACTAGTTTCAATCCCAATATATCTTTGCTCACGTGTTGATAAGAAGTGGTACAGATAAGACAAAATTAAAGCATTCACAAAATCGGCAATCGGCAGCTGAACTGTTTAGGTAATCAATACCCTTAGCCGGAAGAAGACGTCGATGCATTCGGAAAGTACTTTGCCTCCTTGTTTTGGATAATCGACACCAGAAAACTAAACTTAGAAATCTATCCGGTCCCCGAGAGGACTCTAGCCACTGAGCTTTGGGGCAGTTCGTCGAACGATATTTCGTCGAATGACGTTTAGTCAAATGACAATAAGTTGAAAGAACAATTGGTCGAAGGGACATTTAGTTGAATGAACATTAAGTCTAATGGAATTTTAGTTGAAAGGATATTTAGTCGAAAGTACATTTAGTCGAATGAAAATTTAGTCGAATGTTAAAAGCGAATTTCAGTCAATAATAGGTAATTAGTAAAAATGACAATTCGACAATAGATTTTTGGTTGAATTTAAATAAATAATACACAAGATACATGGATAAGCTGATTAGAGGAACTCAGTAGACGTGAGGAATTTCAATCAGCAGCAGATGACACGAATACAGAAGCTAATGATGATTTTTCACCCGAGCTAACGGAAACTTCTGGAAACCCTGGTGGATTATACAAAAATTGAAAACCAACAGACAAGGTTTGCAGAAATTGCTCTCAATAGATAACGAACAACGATAAAACACAGGCAAAAATAGCTCCGAATCATAACAAGCCATGATAGCAATTTTTTCAAACTTGTGTACTAGTGCAAAAAAACAGAATCGGATAGGGAGCTTCCACGGAGAAGTGATGATTTTCACTTTGTTTTCGTTCAATTGACATTTGGTCAAATGACATTTCGTCAAAAGGACGTTTAGTCGAAGGGACATTTGGTGGAATGAAAACGGATTTATTATTCTTTTCATGGATACATATTCTTCGTTTTTGACATTTTCAAGACAAAACACGGAAAATGGTTTCTACTGATAAAGACCCAGGGCGAAATTCATAATATATCAAAAGTTAAGTATACCGCCATCGGGAGTGAAAGTGGGTCTGGGGGTGAGAATGGGTCACCGCTCTTACCGGCAGCCTGAAGGTCGGATTCCAAAATCGTTCAAAATGATATCCTATATCTAAGTCTTCTTGCGTTCAGATACAGTCAATCTGTTCTACAAGCATTCTAAGTAGTTGAAACAGTGACTTATTTTCGCCCCCATATGTCCTATTGTCACCCCCGACGAAAGTATTAAAAAATAAATTCATGATTATGTCGATTTTTTCAAGTTTGATGAATATAGTAAAATCTATCCACCCTTCAGTGCTAATCTGACCGCCCTTAGGTGTTTTTCTCACTTTTATAACGAGTGAGAAAGGCACCACCAACGCTAGGTGGATTAATCTGGGGGTTTTCTCCTTCTTCTTCCTTCTTCCTAGTTTCTTCCTCTCTCTTCTTTTCTCTTCCTTTTGCCTTCTCCCGTCTCCCGTTTTTCTACTTTTCTCTTCATCTTTCTTCAATCTTCGATCATCTATCGATCATGGTGTTTAGTTTGACTGAGAAAGGGAAATGGTCGCTTTAGCGAATTACGTCTGATGAAAAGTAAGCCGAAACACGTAACGTGAAAAATGGTTTTTTAATTCCATCATCACCAAAAAAACCAATTAACTTCAATTTTCTCACTTCTCACTACTCACGTTTCACTTCTCACTCTCACTTCATTCCACTTCTCACATCTAGCTTTCTTCTTTCTATTTTCTTCTTCCTTCTTTCTTATTCTATCTTCCATTCTTTTCTCCCGTCACCCATTTTCCTTCTTTTTCTTCCTCTTTCTTGATTCTTCGATCTTCAATCTTCCTTTTTGTTTTTCCTTCTTTCTTCTTCCTTCTTCTTTCTTTCTTCCTTCTCCCCTTCTCTTCTTTTGATATTTTAGTGCACAATATTGATATTTTCGTCTGATATTTTATCCTTTGAATCAATCATGTCCCCATCTTATTTTGCTATCTTATCAACATTTGATATTATTGAGCTATTTTTGTCTACTCGGGATGGCGAGCCATCCCGGGGTCGGGGTCGATCGATAATGACGTTACAGGTTTTAGAGGAGAGGGGTCCAAGATTTTGTGACTGTACATTTACTAGCTATACAAAAAACGTGACAAAGGGGTTCTAGAAATCCCAAAAATTAGTGAAAGTCATATTTACATCGCCCCTACTGAGGATACCTCTGGCTGCATCCGAGTTCTAACTATGGTTTTTCTTACCGGTAGTACCGGTACCGAAACTACCGAGATTACCGTCGATTTCCAGTACCGAAAATACCGTTACTGAACGCCAGCGAGAACTGGTGTTTACGGTACTGAGAAAAACAATAAAATATGTAATTTGATTTTGAATAAAATTGTAATATATGAAGAAAGTAGAAAGTAAATAGTTGTTAGTTACAAATATCTTATAAAAAAAATATCACAATTTTGATTTATGTTTTCGCTTATTAAGCCAAAAACCTTATAAGCATAATACGCAGCTCTGAATTGAGTCCCATTTCGACTCGCAAGAGAGAGTTTTTGTCCAAAAAGCTCTGATTCTCCCAGTCCGAGAGAGACGATGGCAATGTTCTAGCTAAATCACTTGATGCTTCTTATTTGGCCATATACAAAAGAATCAGTCAATATTTCTAGAGGATCTAATGATGAACAACTCGAAAGTTTGAGATACATTTCATCACGAAAATGACAAAATTGTAGGGTAAAGTGCCCAATAGTGGACCCCCAACAAATAGTGGACCTCCAGCCATTCTTGCATTATTACTGCACAATGGCAACATTTATACTTTTATACTTTTTTATATTAAAATTTTTTACAGTCCTATGATTTGATTACATGCATTGGAAATGCTATAAAAAGTAAAATTAGATGATTTTTTACAATTCTATAAAAAATAAACACGAGAGTGTCCATTATAGGAATATTTTAGGGGATCCATAATAGGGAAGAAGAACGTCCTGAAACGGGACATGAAAATCAAATGAAGTGTCGACTATAGGGAAGCAATTTCCTATTATGGACCCCCAGGGGGTCTACTATAGGGCGAGTTCAGTTAGACTTCAAAATGTTAATTTCAACGAATAACGTCGTGTATTTGGGTGTTTTATGTATGTATCATGAAGAGAGGATGCAGAGCTTATTGTTAGATATCAAGCAGAGTTAATATGTTGAAAATTTCTAAGCCTTATGACAGGAAGAGCAAAATTCCGCTACTAGGGGGTCCACTATATTGGGCATTTTACCCTATAAAGCCAGATTGCAAGTAATTCTGTTCTATGCTGAAACGATTATGTTAATAAAAGTTATTATTCCAGTAAACTTAACTTTTTTAAATCGATTGGCTGATAGTTTGGTAAACTTATTATTGAATGTGTATATGAAAATCGTCACTATTTCACTACCGGGTCCAATGTCGGAACCGGTTTAAAACTTCTTCTATTTCCCGTATGCAGCTTGGCACTAAAACACGTATGTTTGCATTCCACTAAACACTTTATTCCTCAGTAAATCGTAAAAGCCAAAAGAATAAATCATCTAATTTCCACCTTTGCACCATTCAATTTTATTAAAGACTCTCCGCGACGGTAACAGCTGTGCCGTGTGATACAAACCGAACTAACTCGCCAGACGTAAACAACTTTTTCCTTTCGTTAACTCAGCTGTGCTGGACGCATTCGGCTTTACCAACACACACTCGGTTATTGCTTCTCTGCAAACTCTCTGCTCTCTACTATCCACAACTGATGACTATTAGTGTATTGTTGTTTACGCCTGGCTGTACCTACAGCATATGACTCATAAAGTCTTACTTAGGGTGATTCAAAATTCAACTTAACAATCTAAATTAATTTGATTCAAATACTGAACATACCGACTGTCTGAATGATGACCGTAATACCTAAAGTTTCTACATTCGATTCGTTTATTTCAACCTCCCTTGCTTTCTACGCTGTTTCTCCCATCTATACTTCTGCCTCTACTATATCCACCTCTCGTTTCTTCAAACTTATCTTCTGTCTGTACTCCTCTCCCTCTTTTGTCTCGCCACTTGACTTCTGCCTCTACTGGAATATTCGTCGATTGTCTCGCCACCTATCTTCTGTTTCTAGTTGCCTACTTCGTCTCATCACATGTCTTCTGTCTCGCCACTTATCTTCTCTTTTCGTTGCATGTGTTGTCTACTCCTATTCATAGACGGATCTCTCTCCGCCGGGATTCGGTTGATTCCAGCACCGTCAACGTCCGTATCAGCCATATAAATATGACCCCGAGGCCTGAGCCCCGGGTGGACGTGACATCGCCTTATTGCTGGAACCACCTAGCTACTTCTGCTTCTGCTGTCAATATTGTTGATAGACGGATCTCTCTCCCCCGTGATTTGGTTGATTCCAGCGCCGTCAACGTCCGTGTCAGCCACCTGTAATACCAACTCGATCAAACTGCAACCAATTGAGAATGAAATTAAATTGGAATCTAGATACTTAACTGTGACCCGATGCCTGAGCCCCGGGTGGACGTGACATCGCCTTATTGCTGAAACCGCCTAATGCTGCTGACGATGTTGCCGAATATCAACCAATTGAACTACCGGCTGATTGGTTCTAGCTTGATGCTTAAGTAGAGCCCCCCTCGTCGCTCTGAGTCGATGCTGCGACAACGATGTCTCAGTTTGATCGTCACCTGTTGACGAGCCGGCCGCCATTCTGTGTGGTGGGGACGATGTCGTGTCGACTTCCACTGGTAACAAGCAGAGCAAGATGAATACACAGCTAGGTGTTTCAATCTGTCCAATTTATGGGCGAGAAGAAGGCGGGGGTGAAAAATTCATTTTCGGTGCAAAACATAAACAAACCGGCTGGCTCTTCCATACTAAAATCCAAGATGGCTGAATCGTGAATTTGGCAGATTGGAACACCTAGTGGTGTATTCATCTTGAAGCAGAGCTTGGAAAACGCTCGCTTGTACGTTCCTTTTGCTGCACGCACTGTCGCCACTCGTACCAAACCATCTGCTCCAGGGTGAACGTCGATGACCCTTGCTAACGGCCACGTCAATGGGGGCTGGTTGTCCTCTTTGACGACTACTATAGAGCCGACTACTAGATTTCGGGTTGCGGTAGACCATCGCACAGTGGTTCGCTCCAGAACAAAGGTTGGCCAAAACCTCAAAATGTCCCTAACAATAAGTTTTATGTTTGTATTATGGTTTTTTGACGGTCTTTATGATATACAGACCCGAACGTGAGTATTGGAAGCACTACTTTGGCATTATACAGCCATTTTTCGGCATCTCTGTGATAGTAAATACTTTAATTTTTCTGCTAAATTCGGGTTTTGAAAACAGACCATTTCGCAACAAAGACTATTTTACTTGCTTTAAAACTAGTTAGTACTATCTCATTTAATTCCACCACTTGATTGTTACTTTACAGATACATATTTCGACTTCAACAGTAAGGCCGTCTTCAGTGTCTCTGACTTGACTCAATAGGTGGAATTAAATGGGATAGTACTAGCTCGTCTTATGACAAGTGAAGATATTCCACAAAAAAGCTCTAAATAATTTTCTTATTAAAAGACTTACTTGCTAAATACTGGCTGTGCGTGTGCTAAGACAAGACAAAACAAATAATTTTATTCGGAACATCCTCAATTATGGAATATTTTTGACAAAAAGTTGTATTTGAATAAAATCAATTAATTTGGATGATAACGAACAGCTTTCATTGCAACTGTATAGAATACTTATATTTCTATTCTTTATCATCTTGCCTCAAAACAGGCTTTATGTTTTGCTCATTTAAAGGAATCTGTCTTTTCTATAATAATGTATAACTAGTTCCACAAATATGAGACAGTTCAGCTTTCAAGTTCAATTCTCATTTCCAACATTATCTATTGCTGCCAAGAATAGTGTATTACAGTTTAGCTCGAGCTCAAAAATTAGAACATGAAACTCTTGATATGTAGAATCACTTTGATGGCAATGCTAATTTGCTAAAAAATACTAAGAATTTACATTTCATTTTCTGCTTCAGAAAAGTTTTCAGCATAATTACGTAGTTCGGATTATTAGACATAAACAAAATCCCGACATACAAATTCATTTGAAAAAAATTCTAAAATTGGTAGATTCTTGGATGTCAGGAGAAAATTTTGGAAGTAAAAAACTTTGTGTGTGCTATCTTCTAGCTGTTTGGGAAGAAAACTACCCAATAATTTTATATAATAATAAAAATATTCAAATAAAAGTATGAAAATGATTCTTTCATTGAATAATCGCTTTCATTACATATGTTTAAAATATTATATAATTATATCAAACGTTTCAACTTCAATCTAATAATTAGAAAAAAGGCATTTTTAAAGTTCTTGCGAACTAAAAATACGCATTTGTAAGGTTTCAGTTAGAAATAGACCAAAAATACTATGCGCATTTCAAACTAAATCGTCAAAAAACAGCTTATCGCAACTTTTCGCAAAACGAAATAGTGATTAATAGAAAGCTATTACTTTAAGCTTTGTAATGAGCATAGAATCATTGCGGGCACTCATCGGCGCCTATACTTTTGGAGCACTTCTATCTAAAAATGTGAGTATTTTAATTAATTTTGTATTTAAAGTTTGCTTAATTTGAGTTCTGTCACCTATATTTGACATAGACCTACTATTTAAGACTCTGACAATGCAGTCTTGAAATAATATTGGGGTTAGCGATGTAATTGAAGCCGTGCGATGCTGATCTAAACGCCTTGTAAAACAGCGTTTTCATTCAAAAATCAGCATTCATGTTGAATTCAAAACTATGTAACAAAGTCAAAACTTAACAGAACTACTTCAAATTTTGAATTTGAATCACGTAAGTATTCTATAAAATGAGAAAAATATAATTCCGACGGAAACACGAATTTAGATTTTTGAAGTTTTGGCTGCTCTCGAACCATTGTGCATCGGTAGCATTGCTGCAGCGAAGAAA
Source organism: Armigeres subalbatus (assembly GCF_024139115.2). Classification (NCBI taxonomy): domain Eukaryota; kingdom Metazoa; phylum Arthropoda; class Insecta; order Diptera; family Culicidae; genus Armigeres; species Armigeres subalbatus. Next base: position 170,411,120 of record NC_085139.1, read on the forward strand.
GGTATTCGCTGTGCCAGTGCTTCCAGAAGTGCTGGGCTATCTGCTGCATGTGTTGCCAACCGGTAAGTCAGTTCGGTGGAGCTGCTGTCAGGTCAGGTTCGGGCATAGCGTCGGTCGATTAAGAAATGACCGGGAGTTAGTGCTTGAAGGTCCGACGGATCCATTGACAATGGAATGATTGGTCGGGAATTAAGGCATGCTTCATTTTCGGCAAGTACTGTTTCAAATTGCTCCTTGCTCAATTGGGCTTTACCCACAATGTGACGCAAGTGGACTTTTGTTGACTTAACACACGCTTCCCATAAACCACCGAATGACGGAGATCTTGGCGGAATGAAGTGAAAGCGAATGTCCTTTGATTCACAAAAACAGAGGATATTCTTTTTGTGATTTTGGGAGATGAATTGTTTGCGTGGTGCTTCCAGCTGTGTGCTGGCTCCTCGAAAGTTCTTCGCATTGTCGCAATAAACGTTCGCCGGCTTTCCCCGACGTGAGATGAATCTCTTGAGAGCTGCCACAAAAGCTGAGAAAAGCGTGCTCCAGATCGCAGATGCATTGGACTGCAAAGTCCACTCCAACACTTTCGTAATCCCCAGGCGGCAAAATTCAACAAACGCCTAAAAGTTGAAAATCTGACAAACACGTCCTGCTCAACGTCTACTTAAACCGCCGGGAGAGCAACAGCATTCTTCGCTTCATACTCCATAAATTCCTGAACGTTGGGTTTGTTCGGCCATTCTCCATCGACCGTAGCTAGCCAGCCTGGACCATTCCACCAAAGAGAAGACTTGGACAAGGTGGCTAAGTCCGAACCTCTAGAGACGATGTCGGCTGGGTTATCTTCACTTGGAACATGGTTCCAAGTAGCTTTTGGCGTTAGTTCTTAAATTTCTGCAACTCGATTCGCCACGAATGTCTTTCACGAGGAAGGTTGTGAAGCCAGCCAACTTAGAACAACTGTTGAATCTGTCTACAAATAAATAACTGTCTTGATCTCAACGCTATCATGGAATTTCTCAAGCAGGTGGGCAAGCAGTAGTGCTGCACACAACTCCAAACGTGGGATAGATTTGCTGTCTATCAGGGCTACTCGGGACTTATCTGATAGTAGACTCCCCGACTTCCTCTCTATGGCCTGCTGCTTATCCTGTACCGAATAGCTCCACTGCAGGACACCGACCAAACTTGGACTGCAGAATGTTACATCTATTATCGATTCCACTCCGTTTCGCTGGAAGGCACTGCGAGAGCCGTCATTTCCTAGTACGACGTCCAGCTTAGCTAAGGCCTCTAGAAGCGTTTGCCCTCTCCGGTTAGTAAGCCGGCTTCCCCACTCCGTCGCCCACGCATTGAAGTCCACTGCATTGACTACTGGCTTGCGACCTGCCAGGTCTGATGTCAGCCGATCGACCATCTGGGTGAATTGCTCTATCGACCACCTTGGCGCCGAATAGCAGCTGCAGTAGTACACTCCATTTATCTTAGCTATAACTGCACCCTCCACTCTTGTGTTTACCACTTCCTGGATCGGAAATCTTCCCGTCGTAAAAATCGCCGCTGATCTGGATCCTTTTTTTATTTTTAATACTTTATTAGAGTGATTTTCAACGGGCAAGCAGGCCCAGCCTTGACGTGGTTGTGTATCTGGTTCCTGCTCGCACATAGCGTGCACAATGGCGCTTCCTCGTGTGCGCCTTATGACCCTCTTCGCCGCATCGCCTATATAGGTTACTCCTATCCGACCTTTTGAACGCCAACGATTTGTGTCCCGCTTCGAGGCAGCGGAAGCACTTATCGACTACCGCTGGTTGGTAGAGGCTGACTGGACATACTGACCGGCCAACTTTCAGTTTACCAACTTTGCTACCACCACTCCACCTTGGTCCTTGATGGCCGAGGCGATTTATTCCGATGTCGTTACCTAGTCCAGCTGCTTACATTGGAGAGTCACTTCGTCGTGTAGAGCCCTCCCTTCTACACTCTCGCCTAGGACTTTCTGGGCTAGCGCTCCCTATGAGGTACCTTTCGTCTGTGAGCCCTTTCATAAGACAAGGATCATCTCGCCCGCTTTCGTCCGTCTTACGTCTGTCGTAAGGCCGCTACGCAAGGTCGCAAGATCTCTCCCACCAAAGGCTCGAAGTCTATTTATGATGTGTAGCGTCGTTTCGGCAGAGACTGCTGCCATTTTCATTGCTGCCACAGCAGCGCCTTTCATCAACAAACTCAGACAGTGCCACCGCGGTGCTTCGAAGCGATCACCCGATATCCCTCTTGATTCATGCCATCCTTCCCAATGCGCTTCAGTCCAGAACTATTGCACGAATCTACAACTTTCGGCATTTTGGGGTTCTTTGTATAATCTACGAGCTAAAACTCTGTCGAAAACGTGATCTGTCGGTGGAGTACGACGTTTCTTATTCAAACCACTTGTTCTCCTCCAGCATCTGAGACGCTATGGCTGATGATGCCACCAGTCTCTCAACCCGTGTCTGTTTTCTTAAGGACGGAGGGCTTTACCACCAAATTTACTCGTCAACTAGGGCTTCTTGGACATCCCAACCTTGGGGCAGACGGTTTTACTCTAGTTTCCACTAGTGGTTCTAAGGTGTACCCCGCCAGTGATTGAACATCGCTTCCAGGTCTAACCCCAGCTCCATCGTCAGTTGGGGAGTTTCTACCTCTTTTAAACTTTCCCGAGTGCTTTCCAGCCCACCACGAATTCTTAGGTTGCAGTTTTACAAAGGTTTCACGTACTTAACGACGTGCAAACGAATGCAAAACATTTAAAAAACACTCTCGATTAAAAAGGATGCGATCTAATTCCACTCTCGGCTTCCAGACTCTTGTTCAGAAGAATCCGATTTCCAAATGAATTGTACATGACCAACTAAACTAAGGGATGATGCAGATATCATAGCTTTCCAACTTGAAGAAATAAATTGAAGAAATCAACGATAATACACAAGCGAAAAATAAGAATACATAAACAGATGTAGGCTCCAATAAAGATTCAATGGCTTCAAATTTCTAACTTGAGCATGACTCAATTTTAAACTACATGAACTCAATGAACCTCCATTAGCATGATAAGTTTCATCGATTTATTATGCGGCGCAGTAGATCTTTTAGACCAATTGATTGCAAATGCAAAACAATTAAAGTAACCTAGAACATCTGCACGACTATCGATTGGCATGAGTGCTCGCTCACGCATGATAACAACACGAACTGATGAAATTGGTATTTTATTTCTATGTTTCAAGAAGAGATGAATTTGCTACATCACACAAATATAAGTTATCTGCCATTTTCGATTCCAAGTGATTTTTGCCTCTCAATTTATGATTATAAACCATAAGAGCTACGAAAACAGTGAATGAAGAATAATCGAAACTTTCCCAAAACACATAAAATGCAAGGTTGACTTGACTAAAATAAACAAGATTGCAATGTTTTATTACTAAGTACAGATGTGTCAATTCAAGTGGAAGCCGGTCAATCCAATGTATCACGAGTGCCAAAGTTCACGATACAGATTTGTTTGATTGAACTGCAATATATTACTTGGAACACATGCTCTCCAAATCACAAATCTTTGTCGCCGTCGACCTTTCCCACTACCAGACAAACGACAAACACAACACAAATTGCTTCAGAAACAAAATCTCCAAGTCCATACCAGGAAACCGGGGCAACTCAATCAACTTTCCTCACGTAGGTATGTTTGAAGTTTAGGTGAAGCACATCGGAAAGCATGATGTAATTTTCTCGATCTGACACGTTCCCGGGCAGGCGAAACTTCCTCGGAAACGAGAAAGAAAAATCGTCGAACAAAGTCCCACTTCCGAAAGTGAGAGTGAAAGCTTGTTAAAAAGTATTAATTGGTGAGTGAACTGTGAGCGTCGGTTCAAAGGAAAATAAAATACGGCCCACCGCAACAGTTTTACAAGTGATTGATTTTGGATATCACTTTTTGGTACTATTCCATTTGTTTTTTTTTTCAGAGAAATCGTGGGATCATTCTGAAAAAAACATTTTCATAAATCTACGTGCTTGATTTTCTATAAATTATAAAACTTGTCAATGGTGATAAATACACTGTTCGGAGTCCTAAAGATGTATATCGTTATAAGTGGCCAGCCTTCTTATTTATGTCGAATTCCCTTTCTTACTCATCTTTGTTCTCATTGGAACTTGATCAACTTTTCATCATGAAGATATTAACAGCAATTCCACAATTTGTATTGAAGGCTTTTCAGTACCAACTATTGCATATCTTTTGATGCAATACAAAGTTTATAAAATTGTTGAATTTGGCGAACTTCAATAGTTCCCTCTATTCGGTATGACAAACTATTTGTTCAAGAAGATCAAAAATATATACATCTGTACTGCATTCACGAAGGTCACTTACGCATTCCCATCAAAAGCATCTCCTCCATATTTGCTACTGTATTGCGTCCCACCTTCCGTCACTAGCTTCTCATTAGCCCAAGGGGAATAATGCAGCACTAGAAGAGTAAACTGGAGATTTATTGGAAGCACGATTGGTATCCACATAAATGCCATTCGACCTGGAATGTCGCATCGTACGCACACATTTTACTACATGGAAAACCACAAACCGGATCCTTCTGGTTGGGGATGATAGTGGTGGTTCGCCAGACTGACGATGCACCAGAAAGCCCATCGGCTCAACCACGCACATTTCTAGCTCCAGCAGCAGCGCTGATGACGATGGATGTGACATTGGATCCACAGCAGTGAACCCGTGTGTTGCACACAAGGCCCATAATACTAACAGCAAATACACTGCCGGGCACATCTCCTATTTGGACCGCTGCGAATGAGCCCATGAAATTGTAGAACACATAATTGCTGTTCGGTTTGCCGATAAGCGCGATTCCGGAGCAGTTCGGCAAACAAACTGATTGAAGAACGTATGTTTTGCCTTATGGCAGTGATTCTCCATCGCGCATTTTCTTGTTTGAATTCAAAATTTCGAACAAATACTGAAATGCTGGGATAACAGCTAGTGCTGCTATTTTTCAATTTGACTGGCCTCTGGCGAATGACTTGGAGGTTAATATTTGTTATTGTGTGGCTTAGGTTTAAAATTGCTAGCCGCTGATGAGCTCCCCTCTATATGAGATTAATTTCATGTAAATAATGTATGGCGCTTAAGAAAGCGACAGACCCTTCTCTCCCCATTAGTGCTTACGTTATATGTGTACGGGCCCTTGGCAAGATATATATTATAAAATGGTACGAGCATAAAATGCACGGAGAAAGTATAACCAAATTTGACAAGTGCACGCCCCTGATAACTTTGTTGACACCTAATTAATATTCGAAAGGTAGATTTCTTCTGCGGTCTGTCAGTCTACAATAACTGCCAAATGTTACTGTTGTTACTTCGCTAGTCGTAGGTATTGCGTTTTTTTTCTATTTGCATATTTTTCCAGGTGAGGATATTTAGCTACTTATTCCAGCTTGCAAGTGATTAGATAACCATTTCCAATCTATATAACTTTATTCGTTCCTGGTTTTGTTAAAATTCTATAAATTTTCTCTTTAGATTTTTCAGTAATTTAAACCACGATCAAAATTAATGAAACTTTTTTTACATTACATTACATAACTTAAAACATAAGTAAAAGAAAAGTTAGTCAACTGTATTGTTGACAATGACGTACTATAATTTAGAAATTTTTCAACAAATTTCCTCTATTTCATTGTTTTCGGCACAGATTAGCAGATTAGTCATTGTTTTCAGCCCAAACCTGTCTCGCAACAAAAGAAAGTTTCCAACTCATTCAAACAACGAACGGGAAAAAAATAACAATCAACTTGGGGTGACCGGAAAATTGTTCACGCACTGAAAATGAATTCGAGGTTATAATCCATCATCGCTTCCATTGTCACCGCGTGGTTTTTTTTCTCGCGGTAAGCATTCGTATGGGATCCAACACCGACTGTCAGCCACCATAAGGATAAGGTGCGACCTAGAACCAGCAAACAATCGGTCCTGGACGGGATACGGGGGGAAATGTGGCAATTTTTGAGCCCGTTATCACTTCGCTCGAGTATAGGTGAAGCTCCCCGCGCGCCCTTTGCGCCGGTATAAACAATCAATCATTTTTATGTTTTCTCTTGGCTGGAAATTCGATTTTAATGGCGCAGCAACGGAATGGAAATGGAGACACAATTTGGATGCCGAGCGTGGAAAATGGGGAGGGATTTGATGGACTGGTTTTTGTGAGATAAATGTACAAGTTTCTTTGGATGATAGTCTTCAATTTTAATACAATTCGAGTGCTACACAAAATAAGCTCTGCGAGGGAAAATATTTATGATTCTTGGGAGGACAGATGATGACAAGGATGACGACGTTTGCAATCGAATAGAATTAAAGTGATAATTTGATAAAAAAAAGTTGATGAACATGATAATGATGATCTTGAACCAAATCGGTTGAAAATTCACTCAGCAATCTGATAAATGTACTCAGAAATGCAAATAATGACCTAGATCTTATCAGTAATTAAAACCAATATTTCACAAAGGCTGCCAAAGACCTCCAATTACAGATTCATTTTCATCGTTTCTAAAACCGATGCAAATATATCTCTTTCGGCTTAACGGCATTTTCAGTCAAATGATCTGTTTGACAAAACTACTAGATGGATTTCGACCAAAGGACATTTTCCGCAGGAAAGATTTCAGTCTAATGGGTTTCCAGCCAAAGCCCTATGGTCAAACGGCCCTTCTCGTCGTTTGACCGAAAGTCTTTCGGCGGAAAGTAATTTGTTCGAATGCAACTTGGGCGAGCTAAATGTTAAGTCGAAAGATATTTAGCCGAATTCCATTCGGCCGAAACGGTTTTTAAATCAATTTGCTGAAAGCAACATACGGCCAGAAGTGGCATACGATAGGACTGGTAATGTGGCCGAAAAAGTCTTTACCCAAAACAGATCACAGATCAGATAGCCGATATGGTCATTTGACCGAAAAGTCGAAAATGTCATTCGCTGAATATTCGGACCGTTCAACCTAATTGCAATTTCTGTCAAACGACAATTTCAGTCAAACAGCATTTTCGGCCAAACTTTTTTTTTAAATGAGCAATTCTGCCGAAAAACACTTTAGATAGTGTTCTTGCTCGGTGAGCAAATAGTATGTTCGTTTTGCTTTGCGCGGCCGAATAATAGTTAGATAATATTATTTTGCAAAAAAGTAGCATAGTCGCATGACGCCTCACAACTAACTGATAATCCTTCCTGTGGTTTTTGTGGAGACGCAGAGGTAAACACGATCTTCAAATAGCAAAAAAACACCTACTAATACTCCTTCCATCTTCTTAATATTCATCTAAAATTCTAAAATTCTAAAATTCTAAAATTCTAAAATTCTAAAATTCTAAAACTCTAAAATTCTAAAATTCTAAAATTCTAAAATTCTAAAATTCTAAAATTCTAAAATTCTAAAATTCTAAAATTCTAAAATTCTAAAATTCTAAAATTCTAAAATTCTAAAATTCTAAAATTCTAAAATTCTAAAATTCTAAAATTCTAAAATTCTAAATTCTAAAATCTAAGATTCTTAAATTTTGAAATTCTAAAATTCTAAAATTCTAAAATTCTAAATTCTAAAATTCTAAAATTCTAAAATTCTAAAATTCTAAAATTCTAAAATTCTAAAATTCTAAAATTCTAAAATTCTAAAATTCTAAAATTCTAAAATTCTAAAATTCTAAAAATCTAAAATTCTAAAATTCTAAAATTCTAAAATTCTAAAATTCTAAAATTCTAAAATTCTAAAATTCTAAAATTCTAAAATTCTAAAATTCTAAAATTCTAAAATTCTAAAATTCTAAAATTCTAAAATTCTAAAATTCTAAAATTCTAAGGTTCTAAAATTCTAAGAGTCTAAGAGTCGATGTTTCTAATGTTCTAAGGTTCTAAAATTCTAAATTCTAAAATTTAAAATTCTAAAATTTAAGGTTTAAGGTTCTAGGGTTCTAAAGATTCTAAAGGTTCCTGGGATTCTAAAGGTTCTGAGGGTTCCTGGGGTTCAAAATTTAAAATTTAAAATTCTGAGTTCTAAAATTCTAAAATTCTAAAAATTCTGGAGTTCTAAAATTCTAAAATTCTAAAATTCTGGTTAAAATTCTAAAATTCTAAAATTTAAAATTCTAAAATTCTAAATTCTAGGTTTAAAATTCTGAGTTCTAAAATTCTAAAGTTCTAAAATTCTAAATTCTAAAATTTAAAATTCTAAAATTCTAAATTTAAAATTTAAAATTCTAAAATTCTAAAATTCTAAAATTCTAAAATTCAAAATTCTAAAATTCTAAAATTCTAAAATTCTAAGGTTCTAAATTTAAAGATTCTAAAATTCTAAAATTCTAAGTTCTAAGGTTCTAAAATTCTAAAGGTTCTAAAATTCTAAAATTCTAAAATTTAAAGATTCTAAATTCTAAGGTTCTAAAATTCTAAAATTCTAAAATTTAAAATTCTAAGGTTCTAAAATTCTAAAATTCTAGGGTTCTAAGGTTCTAAAGATTCTAAGATTCTAAGATTCTAGATTCTAAGAGTTCTAAAATTTAAAATTCTAAAATTCTAAAATTCTAAAATTCTAAGGATTCTAAAATTCTAAAATTCTAAAATTTAAAATTCTAAAATTCTAAAATTTAAAATTCTAAATTCTAAAATTCTAAAAATTCTAAAATTCTAAAATTCTAAAATTCTAAAATTCTAAAATTTAAAATTCTAAAATTCTGAGTTCTAAAATTTAAAATTCTAAAATTCTAAAATTTAAAATTCTAAAATTCTAAAATTCTAAAATTTAAAAATTCTAAAATTCTAAAATTCTAAAATTCTAAAATTCTAAAATTCTAAAATTCTAAAATTCTAAAATTCTAAAATTCTAAAATTCTAAAATTCTAAAATTCTAAAATTCTAAAATTCTAAAATTCTAAAATTCTAAAATTTAAAATTCTAAAATTCTAAAATTCTAAAATTCTAAAATTCTAAAATTCTAAAATTCTAAAGATTCTAAAATTCTAAAATTCTAAAATTCTAAAATTCTAAAATTTAAAATTTAAAATTCTAAGGGTTCTAAAATTCTAAATTCTAAAATTCTAAAATTTAAAATTCTAAAATTCTAAAATTCTAAAATTCTAAAATTTTAAAATTCTAAAATTCTAAAATTCTAAAATTCTAAAATTCTAAAATTCTAAAATTCTAAAATTCTAAAATTCTAAAATTCTAAAATTCTAAAATTCTAAAATTCTAAAATTCTAAAATTCTAAAATTCTAAAATTCTAAAATTCTAAAATTCTAAAATTCTAAAATTCTAAAATTCTAAAATTCTAAAATTCTAAAATCCTAAAATCCTTAAATCCTTAAATCCTTAAATCCTTAAATCCTTAAATCCTTAAATCCTTAAATCCTTAAATCCTTAAATCCTTAAATCCTTAAATCCTTAAATCCCTAAATCCTTAAATCCTTAAATCCTTAAATCCTTAAATCCTTAAATCCTTAAATCCTTAAATCCTTAAATCCTTAAATCCTTAAATCCTTAAATCCTTAAATCCTTAAATCCTTAAATCCTTAAATCCTTAAATCCTTAAATCCTTAAATCCTTAAATCCTTAAATCCTTAAATCCTTAAATCCCAAACTTCAAATCCTAAACTCTTAAATCTTTAAATCCTTAAATCTTTAAGTCCTTCAACTTCAATCCTTAACCTTAAATCCTTAAATCCCTTAAATCCTTGAATCAACCAATCTCAAATCCTCAAATCCTTAAATCCTTAAATCCTTAAATCCTTAAATCCTTAAATCCTTAAATCCTTAAATCCTTAAATCCTTTAATCTTTAATCCTTAAATCCTTAAACCTTAAATCCTTAATCAAATCCTTAAACTTAAATCCTTAAATCCTTAAATCCTAAATCCAAATCCTTAAATCCTTAAATCCTTAAATCCTTAAATCCTTAAATCCTTAAATCCTTAAATCCTTAAATCCTTAAATCCTTAAATCCTTAAATCAGCAAATCCTTAAACCTTAAATCCTTAAACTTAAATCGTAAATCCCTAAATCCTTAAATCCTTGAATCCTTGAATCCTTAAATCCTTAAATCCTTAAATCCTTAAATCCTTAAATCCTTAAATCCTTAAATCCTTAAATCCTCAATCCTTAAATCCTTAAATCCTTAAATCCTTAAATCCTTAAATCCTTAAATCCTTAAATCCTTAAATCCTTAAATCCTTAAATCCTTAAATCCTTAAATCCCTCAATCCTTAAATCCTTAAATCCTTAAATCCTTAAATCCTTAAATCCTTAAATTCTTAAATCCTTAAATCCTTAAATCCTTAAATCCTTAAATCATTAAATCCTTAAATCCTTAAACCTAAATCTTAAATCCTTAAATCTTCAAACTAACCTTAAATCCTAAATCTCCAAATCCTTAAATCCCAAAAATCCTTAAATCTAAACTTAAACTCAAATCCTTAAATCCTTAAATCCTTAAATCTTAAATCCTTAAATCCTTAAATCTTAAACTTAAATCCTTAAATCCTTAAATCCTTAAACCTTAAACTTAAATCCTTAAATCCCAAATCCTTAAACCTTAAATCCTAAATCCCAAATCCTTAAACTCAAACTTTAAATCCTTAAATCCTTAAAACTTAAATCCTTAAATCCTTAACCCAAATCCTTAAATCCTTAAATCCTTAAATCCTTAAATCCTTAAATCCTTAAATCCTTAAATCCTTAAATCCTTAAATCCTTAAATCCTTAAATCCTTAAATCCTTAAATCCTTAAATCCTTAAATCCTTAAATCCTTAAATCCTTAAATCCCTCAATCCTTAAATACTTAAATCCTTAAATCCTTAAATCCCTAAATCCTTAAATTCTTAAATCCTTAATCCTTAAATCCCAAATCCTTAAATCCTAAACTCTAAATCCTTAAATCCCAAATCCTTAAATCCTTAAATCCTTAAACCTTAAATCCTTAAATCCTTAAATCCTTAAATCCTAAATCTTAAATCCTTAAATCCTTAAATCCTTAAATCCCAAATCCTTAAAACCTTAAATCCTTAAATCCTCTAAATCCTTAAATCCTTAAACCTTAAATCCTTAAATCCTTAAATCTTCAAACTTAAACTTAAACCCTTGAACCTAAATCCTTAAATCCTTAAATCCCTTAAATCCTTAAATCCAACCTTAAATCCTTAAATCCCTTAAATCCTTAAATTTCCAAAATCCTTAAATCCTTAAACTTAAATCCTTAAATCCTTAAATCCTTCAATCCTTAAATCCTTTAATCACTTCAAATCCTTAATCAAATCTTAAATCCTTAAATCCTTAAATCCTCAAATCCTTGAATCCTTAAATCCTTAAATCCTTAAATCCTTAAATCCTTAAATCCTTAAACCCTTAAACCCTTAAATCCTTAAATCCTTAAATCCTTAAATCCTTAAATTCTTTAATCAATAAATCCTTAAATTCTTGAATCCTTAAATCTTAAACTTAAATCCTTAAATCCTTTAATCCTTAAATCCTCTAATCCTTAAATCCTTAAATCCTGAAATCCTTAAATCCTTGAATCTCAACCCAAACCTTGAAATCCTTAACCTTAAATCCTTAAATCCCAAACTTCAAACTTAAATCCTAAATCCTTAAACTCTAAATCCTTAAATCCTTGAATCCTTAAATCCTTAAATCCTTAAATCCTTACATCCTTAAATCCTTAAATCCTAAATCCTTAAATCCAAATCCTTAAATCCTTAAACTTAAATCCTTAAATCCTTAAATCCTTAAATCCTTAAATCCTTAAACTCAAATCTTAAACTCAAATCCTTAACTTCAAATCCTTAAATCCTTAAACCTTTAAATCCTTCCAACCTTAAACTTCAAACCTTAAATCCCAAACCTTAAATCCCTTAAATCCTTAAATCTTCAACCTTAAATCCTTAAATCCTTAAATCCTTAAATCTCCAAATCCTAAATCCTTAAATCCCAAACCTTAAATCCTTAAATCCTTAAATCCTTAAATCCCAAATCCTTAAATCCTTAAATCTAAATCCTTAAATCCCTTAAATCCTTAAATCCTTAAATCCTTAAATCCTTAAATCTTAAATCCTTAAATCCTTAAATCCTTAAATCAAACTTAAATCCTTAACTTTAAATCCTTAAATCCTTAAATCCTTAAATCCTTAAACTCTTAAATCCTTAAATCCTTAAATCATAAATCCTTAAATCCCAAATCCTTAAATCCTAAATCCTTAAATCCTTAAATCCTTAATCCTTAAATCCTTAAATCCTAAACTTAAATCCTTAAATCCCAAACTTAAATCCCAATAAATCCTTAAACTTAAACCTTAAATCCTTAAATCCTAAACTTAAATCCTTAAATCCTTAAATCCTTAAATCCTTAAACTTAAACTTAAACTTAAATCCTTAAACTTAAATCCTTAAATCCTTAAATCCTTAAATCCTTAAACTTAAACTTAAATCCTTAAATCCTTAAATCAAACTTAAATCCTTAAATCCTTAAATCCTTAAACCTCAAATCCTTAAATCCTTGAAATCCTTAAATCCTTAAATCCTTAAATTCTTAAATCCTTAAATCCTTAAATTCTTAAATCCTTAAATCCTTAAACTTAAATCCTTAAATCCTTAAATCCCTAAACTTCAAACTTAAATCCTTAAACCCCAAACCTTAAATCCTTAAATCTTAAACTTAAATCCTTAAATCGTAAATCCTTTAACTCCTTAAATCCTTAAATCCTTAAATCCTTAAATCCTTAAATCCTTGAATGAATCCTTAAATCCTCAAATCCTTAAATCCTTAAATCTTAAACCCTTTAATCCTTAAATCCTTAAATCCTTGAATCCTTAAATCCTGCAAATCCTTAAATCGCCAAATCCTTAAATCCTTAAATCCTTAAATCTAAATCCTTAAATCCTTAAATCCTTAAATCCTTAAATCCTTAAATCCTTAAATCCTTAAATCCTTAAATCCTTAAATCCTTAAATCCCAAATCCTTAAATCCTTAAATCCTTGAATCCTTGAAATCCCTTGAATCCTTAAATCCTTAAATCTTAAATCCTTAAATCCTTAAATCCTTAAATCCTTAAATCATGAAATCCTTAAATCCTTAAATCCTTAAATCCTTAAATCCTCAAATCCTTAAATCCTTAAATCTCCAAATCCTTAAATCCTTAAATCCTTAAATCCTTAAATCAACCAAATCCTTAAATCCTTAAATCCTTAAATCCTTAAATCCTTAAATCCTCAAATCCCAAATCCTTAAACCTTCAAATCCTTAAACCTTAAATCCTTAAATCCTTAAATCCTCAAATCCTTAAATCCCAAATCCTTAAACCCCAAATCCTTAAATCCTTAAATCTTAAATCCTTAAATCCCAACCTCAACCTTAAATCCTTTAAATCCTTAAATCCTTTAAACTTTAAATTTTAAATCCTTAAATCCTTAAATCCTTAAATCCTTAAATCCTTAAACCTCAAATCTTAAATCCTTAAATCTTAAGTCCTTTAAATCCTTAAATTCTTAAATCCTTAAACTCAAATCCCAAATCCTTGAATCAAACTCAAACTTAAACCCAAATCCTTAAATCCTTAAATCCTTAAATCAAACTTCAAATCCTTAAATCCTTAAATCCTTAAACTTAACCCAAATCCTTAAATCCTTAAATCCTTAAATCATAAATCCTTAAATCCTTAAATCAAATCCTTAAATCCTTAAATCCTTAAATCCTTAAATCCAAATCCTTAAATCCTTAAATCCTTAAATCCTTAAATCCTCAAATCCTTAAATCCTTAAATCAAACCTAAATCCTTAAATCCTTCAAATCCCTTAAATCCTAAAATCCCCAAATCCTTAAAACCAAACCCTTAAATCCTTAAATCCCCAAATCCTTAAACCTTAAATCCCAAATCCCCAAACCTAACCCCAACCCTTAAACTTAAACCCAAACCTTAAACTCTCAAATCTCAAACCTTAAATCCTAAACCTTAAATCCTTAAATCATAAATCCTTAAATCCTTAAATCCTTAAATCCTTAAACTTAAATCCTTAAATCCTTAAATCGCCAAATCCCAAATCCCAAATCCTTAAATCCTTAAATCCTTAAATCCTAAATCCCCAAATCCTTAAATCCTTAAATCCTTAAATCGCCTTAAATCCTTAAATCCTTAAATCCCAAATCCTTAAATCCTTAAATCCTTAAATCCTTAAATCCTTAAATCCAAATTAAATCCCAAATCCTTAAACCTAAATCCTTAAACTTAAATCCTCAAATCCCAAACCTTAAATCCTTAAATCCCATGAATCTTAAACTCAAATCCCAAATCCTTAAATCCAAATCCTTAAATCCTTAAATCCTTAAATCCTTAAATCCTTAAATCCTTAAATCCAAATCCTTAAATCCTTAAATCCTTAAATCCTTCAAATCTTAAATCCTTAAACCCTTAAACCAACCTTAAATCCTTCAAATCCTAAATCCTTAAATCCTTAAATCCCTTAAATCCTTAAATCCTTAAATCCCAAATCCTTAAATCCTTAAATCATAAATCCTAAATCCTTAAATCCTTAAATCCTTAAATCCTTAAATCCTTAAATCCTTAAATCCTCAAACCTTAAATCCTTAAATCCTTAAATCTAAACTTAAATCCTTAAATCCTTAAATCTCAAATCCTTAAATCCCAAATCTTTAAATCCTTAAATCCTTTAATCCTTGAATCCTTGAATCCTTAAATCCTTAAATCCTTAAATCCTTAAATCCTTAAATCCTTAAACCTTAAATCCTTAAATCCCAAATCTTAAACCTAAACCTCAAACCTAAATCCTTAAATCCGTAAATCCTTAAACCCAAATCCTTAAACTTAAATCCTTAAACCCAAACTTAAATCCTTAAATCCTTAAATCCCAAACCTCAAATCCTTAAATCCCAAATCCTTAAATCCTTAAATCCTTAAATCTTAAATCCTTAAATCCTTAAATCCCAAACTTCAAATCCTTAAATCCTTAAATCTTAAATCCTTAAATCCTTAAACTTTAAATCCTTAAATCCTTAAATCCTTAAATCCTCAAACTAAATCCTTAAACCGTAAATCCTTGAATCCTCAAATCCTTAAATCCTTAAATCCTAAACTCTTAAATCCTTAAACTTGAATCCTTGAATCCTCAAATCCTTAAATCCTTAAACCTTAAATCAAATCTTCAAACCTTAAATCCTTAAATCCCAAATCCTTAAACCTTAAATCCTTAAATCCTTAAATCCTTAAACTTAAATCCTTAAATCCCAAACTTTAAAATCCTTAAATCTCAAACTTAAATCCTTAAATCCTTAAATCCTAAATCCTTAAATCCTTAAATCCTTAAATCCTTAAATCCTTAAATCCAAACCCAAATCCTTAAATCCTTAAATCCTTAAATCCTTAAATCCTTAAATCGCCAAATTAAATCCTTAAATCAAATCCTTAAATCCTTAAATCATAAATCCTTAAATCCTTAAATCCTAAATCAGAAATCCTTAAATCCTTAAATCCTTAAATCCTTAAATCCTTAAATCCTTAAATCCTTAAATCCTTAAAATCCTTAAATCCTTAAATCGCCAAATCCTTAAATCCTTAAATCATAAATCCTTCAAATCCTAAATCCTTAAATCCTTAAATCCTTAAATTAAATCCCAAATCCTTAAATCAAACTTAAATCCGTAAATCCTTAAACTCAAATCCTCAAATCCTTAAATCCTTAAATCCTTAAATCCTTAAATCCTTGAATCCTTGAATCCTCAAATCCTTAAATCCTTAAATCCTTAAATCCTTAAATCGCCAAATTCCAAATCCTTAAATCCTTAAATCCTAAATCCTTAAATCCTTAATTCCTTAATTCCTTAAATCCTTAAATCATTAGATCCTTAAATCCTTAAATCCTGAATTCCTTAATTCCTTGATTCCTCAAATCCTTAAATCCTTAAATCCTCAAATCCTTAAATCCTTAAATCCTTAAATCAGCCAAAATCCTTAAATCCTTAAATCCTTAAATCCTTAAATCCTTAAATCCTTAAATCCTTAAATCCTTAAATCCTTAAATCCTTAAATCCTTAAATCCTTAAATCCTTAAATCCTTAAATCCTTAAATCCTTAAATCCTTAAATCCTTAAATCCTTAAATCCTTAAATCCTTAAATCCTTAAATCCTTAAATCCTCAAATCCTTAAATCCTTAAATCCGTAAATCCTTAAATCCTCAAATCCTTAAATCCTTAAATCCTTAAATCCTTAAATCCTTAAATCCTTGAATCCTTGAATCCTCAAATCCTTAAATCCTTAAATCCTTAAATCCTTAAATCCTCAAATCCTTAAATCCTTAAATCCTTAAATCCTTAAATCCTTAAATCCTTAAATCCTTAAATCCTTAAATCCTTAAATCCTTAAATCCTTAAATCCTTAAATCCTTAAATCCTTAAATCCTTAAATCCTTAAATCCTTAAATCCTTAAATCCTTGAATCCTTGAATCCTCAAATCCTTAAATCCTTAAATCCTTAAATCCTTAAATCCTTAAATCCTTAAATCCTTAAATCCTTAAATCCTTAAATCCTTAAATCCTTAAATCCTTAAATCCTTAAATCCTTAAATCCTTAAATCCTTAAATCCTTAAATCCCTAAATCCTTAAATCCTTAAATCCTTAAAACCTTTAATACAAAAATCCAACAATCTATGAGGGGCCCTCCTTAGCCGTGCGGTAAGACGCGCGGCTACAAAGCAAGACTATGCTGAGGGTGGCTGGATTCGATTCCCGGTGCCGGTCTAGGCAATTTTCGGATTGGAAATTGTCTCGACTTCCCTGGGCATTAGATTATCATCGTGTTAGCTTCATGATATACGAATGCAAAAATGGTAACTTGGCTTAGAAACCTCGCAGTTAATAACTGTGGAAGTGCTGAATGAACACTAAGCTGCGAGGCGGCTCTGTCCCAGTGTGGGGATGTAATGCCAATCACCCTTATTCTTGTTTACGGACGAATGATACTTTCGAACGAATGCGATTCATTCGAACCGTTTCTCCATTTGATTTTGCTGGCGTAAACGAGAATGCGCTTCAACTTTCGATCGAAAGCGCGTTCGTACGTAAACAAGAATATGGGTGAATAATATTAAGACGAAGAAGAACAATCTATGAATCCAAAATTTGTTATGACCCTAAATGCATTAATGCACTTGTCTGCCGTAATCTGAAAAAGTCACATATACGCCATTTTCCAAAAATGGTGTTAACGAGTACTACTCATCGAGCTCTTTAATAGAAAAATGGAAAACATGCATGTTGTAAAATGGCTGTTACGTCACTTTTCCAGATTATGGCAGTTGTGCATTTATAACATTCCCATGTAGATAGGAAAATAAGCAAACATGGGACTTTTATGACTTTATAGCCAGTGCTAAAATAATAATATTAAAAATTTGTTAAATTCTTCAATCCTAAAATCATAAGGCTTTACTGCAGTACATGGTACAATAATAAAGTCCAAATCTGAAGCCCTACCGGAGCCATTTTTATTGCTCATAAATATTTTAAGACGTAATCTTTTTTGTAACTAACGAAAAACATGGTTGACTTAAAATTATTAAATTTCTTTAAAAATAATTCAGAAAGTGCGTCATATAAGCGTTTTGAGCTTCCTGTTATTAGTAACATTTCCGTTTCAGGAAAATGGTGACGAAGAGCAATAGCTTGCAGGGAAAACCTTTTAGTTTCCTACCTCTTGATGTTTCACGTTCTCACTATCGCCTTCAGTTGACAACGTAGGTACTGCGAAACTGTAGTTCATGGAATATGCACGCTACATAATGGCCGAAGAGCCGAGCGATGGATTTTCGCGGAAAATGTTCTAACTGTTAATATGTTTGCCTGTGTATGCACTTTCTGCCATGCAGATGTGCTCTAAGTCAATAAGTAATTGAGGTGGAGCTTCCATCCCTCTTTGGAAAGTTCCCGGAATGAGCAAAGCTACACCATGCCTCATCTCATGGAGATTGAATGTTCCTTCTAAAAATTGTCCCGTTTTTCAGAATTTTGTACTTTTTTGCATTTCTTACACATCAATTTATGTGTTTCTTAACGCATCTATAGCATTTATGGTATAAGTATTTGCTCGCAAAGCTAAGTGCGAGTCCCCAACAGGTAAGGGATTAATAATCTGATCTGATAAACTTCTATTGTACAGGCGCATTCCATTGTATCCGTTCTAAGGGAGCATTCAACACACTGAACTCTATGCATGCTATACCCTCAGTGCTCTCCAATTGTTATAATGTTTGTCAGGTCGCAGACGGTGGCTAATTTAGCTTAGGATTAGGTACGTATGCACGATAAGCCTTTCAATTATTCACTTGAATGAATTCTCGTTGAATCGGCTCCTGTTCATCTTGGAAGCGAAGACATGGGGTTGTCAATCCGGAAAGATTCTCGATATCCTTTGCATGATTAATTATTATATCTATTAGTCAAAAGGCAACGCAATGACTTGAGGTGCCCATTTTGCTTGACAACCCATGCTTTCCATATGGTTACCCACCATTGTGTACCAATCTGAATATAATTCCGTAGGGATTTGTATTAACATAATAAATATTAGTTCCAAATCGCACTCGAAACTTCAGTGCAGAACGCTGCAGCAAATATTTACCCCCATTGAATGGCGGAAGCAAACATTTGATTAGGTTCGGCAACACTTTCCGTCAGCATTTCCAAGAGACCAATAAAACACCTTCCTGGGGATGACACTTGTTTACCTTCATTTCTATATTCAGTGCGAAAATGCCACTTGAATCATCATCCTCAGCTGAGCTCCGCCGGAGCAGGGAAAATCTTTCCGGGTCGTTCCCGGGCGCGGTGGCGGTGGGTTCTGTGCAAAAATGTTCCATCGTTTGAAGATTTATTTTTATTAGCTTTTTGGAAATAATCCGGTGCGACTCGCTTTCGTCGCGGGTGACGATATCCTCTCGGTCGCAAGACCCAGCTACGTGCTTTACTAGTCAAGAATTCGCTGAGCTCTCGTGAATGGCTGCGA
Source organism: Armigeres subalbatus (assembly GCF_024139115.2). Taxonomy (NCBI): domain Eukaryota; kingdom Metazoa; phylum Arthropoda; class Insecta; order Diptera; family Culicidae; genus Armigeres; species Armigeres subalbatus. The sequence continues at coordinate 170,430,226 of NC_085139.1, forward strand.
GCGTGTCCAATAAAGAACGTTCAGCAATGGCGTTGTTATGAATGTTATGATAATTTAATGCCAGTCTTGTTACCCTCTCCTGGAAGCAGTTGCCGGTGGGCAGCTTTCCGTCGTTTAGCCATCGTTCTTCCAATAAAGCACATTCCGGCGCGCTTGCTTTCGCGCTTCGGAGGAGAAATTTCAATTAGTCTGGGACATTCCTCAGTGCTCGGAATTCTCACTCCGTATCCGGAGAAGCTTACAACTATTCCTGTTATCCCCACTAAAATTGTTATTATCAGACCAAAAGTTTTCCACCCCATGCCCGCTCTTTCAAGTTTGTGTTTACTGACCTTTCCGAAAGCCATCTGATAACGGCATCCGACCCGACCTTTGAGGCTGGAGGCTTCCCCACAGAACAACACTGGCTTTCAGAGAAGGTGCGATAACTTCTTCCTTAAACCGTTCTTCAATATGCGTTTTTTTTTCGGTGGCTTTTCGGAATTTATGCCCAAATGTCGTGAATGGAGTAAATTTACAAGAAGCATGACGGTGATTTGAACAGGAAGCAATAAAAGCTACTTCCGCTTTCTTTTGGCCGCCGCACCGCCCTAAATGGGGGGGCTGCCCGACGAACGTGGAGAATGTGTTTTGGTCTAGGTTTTAGTGCTGCTACTTTCGGTTCAAAACTACGCCCTGCGAGTCATAACTCACGTCAACAGTCGTCTTGCTTGGCCGTTCTCGATTTCAGACTCGAAAGTGCCCAATGTGATTGAGGAAACAAATGGCAGTAGATGTGAGCTTGAGGATTTTTGCCGGCAGGATAACCGAGAGCCGCTAGTCTGATTTATGTCGAAATGAACAAAAGTGACGGAATTGACTACCCGTATAATGGAAGCAGAAGGGTGACTACTGGGTGTTTTTGGAGGAAAACTGTGGGCTTCAATTAGGTAGTGGAAATGAGTAGATTAAAGATATATTATCGTACCTACATCAATATGAACTGCAAGATTTCTTTTCATTATGAACCATACTTAAACGAAAAAAAAATCGAAACCTTCTTTTCTAGATTATTACCCCCTAAAATCATAATAATAACAATAATCAAATAGGTAATAAGAACAATAATAAATAATAGATTTTGGCTTCAAAAACTTGAAATGTTTTTCAGATTTAAAGTGCAAACCTCAAACAATCCGGTGAAAATATATTTCTTTTATGATTCGACGACTGCACATAATCTATGGTTGGAGTTGCTATTCCGTTACAGAGCACTGCACGCACGGAAGATTGGTCTAAATCTTGACGTTTACTGGCATAGTTCTTATCGGTTTGGACTTGGAGAAATGCAATCAAATTTCATTGAAGATGTGATTAATAAAGAGCAGCATGTATTATGCACATTTTTCCACGCGTAAAACAATGCGTTCATAGACTTGAGGCTTTAATTGGGGCTTCTTATTCTTGCGCCTTTGGTTTGAAGCCAGTCTGAGAGGATTATTTTTTTTAATTTGCAGGCGATTCTCAGCACAGCCGGACCCAAAGTTCTGGTGCAAACAGTAGGGCACCAGTTATTTTGGCGCAATCGATACATTGATAACTTGGCGTCAGTCGTTAGAACTGTTATTTGAAGGATGTCTAGACAATTAGTCTGAAACAATGAATGGTTTGATTCGGAAATTCCTCCAGCAAGTGCACGGAATATTCCTCCTACAGTTTTTTTAGATTCCTCTAGATATTCCATTAAGAACTTCCTTTTCAATTTTCTTAAAAAAAATAAGGAATTTCGATAATTTCTCCAGATGTTGCTTATGACCTTCCCTCAGGAATTGCCTCCTGGAACTCCTTCGGGAATTCCTCCAACAATTCCTCTGGAAATTTCTCCTCGTATTTCCCCCAGGAGTTGCATCGCAAATTACTCACGAAACATCTTCGAAAATCCTTCCAGAATACATTCGAAAGTTCCTCTTTAAATTCCGTTGGATATTCTTCCAGAAATTTGGGAATTCCTCCAGGAATTCTTTGGCAAGGTGTCTACTACCTGAAAAAAAAACCTGGAAAACCTGGAATTATAAGTGAATTTCTCCCCACCTGGAAAATACCTGGAATTATCAAGGAAATCCTGACATAATCAGGGAAATTTCAATACCCGGTGACCATGAGTGAAATTCTGTCAATAGATAAAAAAAATCCTCAAAAGTATTTGAATCAATATACCAATCAAATCGGGGAAGTGCACCGGTTTTGGCCAACTTAGTGCCTAATTTGGCCAACCCCAGAAAATACATATTTTTCCAAAATAATCGATCAGTTGAAAGCAGCGTTGAACCGTGAGGGATATATCTTTTGATGAAACTAATAAAACCCTCGCGAATTGCTTTATTTTTGGAGTTATTCGCAAAATTGGCCAAATTAGGAACATGGCCAAAACCGGTACAGTTCCCCTCTATTGAAAACAAAAAGAACATGCCCGATCTCGCCCGTGTTTTTGTTTATTCAACTGCCAGCGACGCAGTCTAGATTGATTTCAATTCGAACTGATGGTTTTCTTCGGAACTATTGAAAATGGTGTTTGCTGACAGTTCACTTACTTTCCCCGTCAAATGCATCAATATTCTGTATATAATATAAACACAGCGGACAGCAAGACGAATTGATTAGTGGGAAATTCGAACAAATCGGTCAATCCGTTCGTGAGTTATATTGCCTCAAAGGAAATGTAAACTCATTTTTATATACAGAAGAAGCAGAAGAAGAAGAAGAAGAAGGAGAAGAATAAGAAGTAGAAAAAGAAGAAATAGTAAACGTTAATGGATCGTTGTTGAAATCTAGGAATTTATTCGGGAAATCGGGAAATCAATTAGGGATTGCTTTGTAAATTCTTTTGAGTATTCCCTCGGAAATTCTTTAGGAATATCTTATTCATTCATTTATTTAGTTTACATCTAAACAGATAACACTGAATCAACAATTTGACGTCACAATACACGGTTCGAGGCCGCATCTCTCCATCCTCGAATACGCCCCACGCTCGCCAAGTCGTTCTGCACCTGGTCTGCCCATCTCGCTCGCTGTGCTCCACGCCGTCTCGTACCTGCCGGATCGGAAGCGAACACCACCTTTGCCAGGTTGCTGTTCGGCATTCCTGCAGCATGCCCTGCCCACCGTGCCCTTCCGGCTTTAGCTACCTTCTGGATACTGGGTTCGCCGTAGAGTTGGGCTCATGGTTCATTCTTCGCCGCCACACACCGTCTTCTTGCACACCGCCAAAGATGGTCCTAAGCATCCGTCTCTCGAATACTCCGAGTGCTTGCAAGTCCTCCTCGAGCATTGTCCATGTTTCATGTCCGTAGAGTACAACCGGTCTTATAAGCGTCTTGTACATGACACATTTGGTGCGGTGGCGACTTCCACAGATGATGCGCCTTCGTATTTCACGACTAACGTTGTTGTCAGACATTAGCAAGGATCCGAGGTAGACGAATTCCTCGACCACCTCGAAGGTATCCCCGTCTATCGTAACACTGCTGCCCAGGTGGACCCTGTCGCGCTCGGTTCCGCCCACAAGCATGTACTTTGGCTTTGACGCATACACCACCAGTCCAACTTTTCTTGCTTCACATTTCAGACGGGTGTACAGTTCTGCCACCTTTGCAAATGTTCGGCCGACAATGTCCATGTCATCCGCGAAACAAAATAAATTGACTGGATCTGTTGAAAATCGTACCCCGGCTGTTACACCTGGGTCTCCGCATGACACTTCTAGCGCAATGTTGAACAACAGGCACGAAAGTCCATCACCTTGTCTTAGTCCCCGGCGCGATTCGAACGAACTGGAGTGTTCGCCCGAAATCTTCACACAGTTTTGCACACCATCCACCGTTGCTTTGATCAGTCTGGTAAGCTTCCCAGGGAAGCTGTTCTCGTTCATAATTTTCCATAGCTCTACGCGGTCTATACTGTCGTATGCCGCCTTGAAATCAACGAACAGATGGTATTCACGGCATTTTTGAAGGATTTGCCGTACAGTAAAGATCTGGTCCGTTGTCAGGCGGCCGTCAACGAAGCCGGCATGATAACTTCCCACGAACTCATTCACTAATGGTGACAGACGACGGAAGATGATCTGGGATATCACTTTGTAGGCGGCATTAAGAATGTTGATCGCTCGGCAGTTCTCACATTCCAGCTTGTCGCTCTTCTTGTAGATGGGGCATATAACCCCTTCTTTCCACTCCTCCGGTAGCTGCTCGGTTTCCCAGATTCTGACTATCAGTTTGTGCAGGCAAGTGGCCAGCTTTTCGGGGCCATCTTGATGAGCTCAGCTCTCATACCATCACTACCAGCTGCTTTATTGGTCTTTAGCTGTTGGATGGCATCCTTAACTTCCCTCAAGGTGGGGGCTGGTTGGCTTCCATCGTCCGCTGAACTGACGTAGTCATCTCCTCCGCTGCCTTGACTTTCACTGCCTGTACTCTTTTTTTTTTCTTCCTAAACAATGGAGGGGGAATCTGCTCAACAGACATCCTGGGTTGACCAGGAAGTGCTGGGTTAGGGGCCACCTCCAATGAGGGAGGCAGGGCTGCATCCCCGACCAGCTAAACCGTTTCCATTGCCGCCAAGCCCATAGTCCCTTCGGTACAACCAGAAAGTAATGCTTCAAAGGGGGGCCAGTGCATGACGCACCCTCGAGGTTAGCTGCGTGTCCTTGCAGCATCGAACATCGTGACTCGCTTTTTAGAAGAACACCATGGTATCGTGCCAGCGCATTGCCGGCTTTCCAGGTGGCCTTACCACGCCCTATGTCCTCGGAAGGTGGGCAGGGTCGACTTCGCGCCTGCTTCCCTCTGCACGACTGGTATCAAGAATGATGATGCCGCGTGCACCCCAAATTTCACACTGCCTGTACTCTCAGCGCCATTCAAATGTTCCTCGTAGTGCTGCTTCCACCTTCCGATCACCACACGTTCGTCCGTCAGTATGCTCCCATCCTTATCCCGGCACATTTCGGCTCGCGGCACGAAGCCTTTACGCGATGCGTTGAGCTTCTGATAGAACTTGCGTGTTTCTTGAGAACGACACAGCTGTTCCATCTCCTCGCACTCCGCTTCTTCCAGGCGGCGTTCCTTCTCCTGAAGAAGGCTGGTCTGCTGTCTCCGCTTCCGTCTATAACTTTCCACGTTCAGCCGGGTACCTTGCTGCAGCGCGACCGCCCGCGCTGTGTCCTTCTGCTCCAGAATCTGTCTGCACTCTTCGTCGAACCAATCGTTCCGTCGACTTCGACTCATATACCCGACGTTGTTCTCCGCTGCGTCGTTAATGGCTGCTTTAACTGTATTCCAGCAGTCCTCAAGAGGGGCCCCATCGAGCTCACCCTCTTCCGGCAACGCTGCCTCGAGATGCTGCGCGTATGCAGTGGCGACATCAGGTTGCTTCAGTCGCTCTAGGTCGTACCGCGGCGGTCGTCGGTACCGAACATTGTTGATGACGAATAGTTTTGGGCGCAGTTTAACCATCACCAGATAGTGGTCAGAGTCGATGTTAGCGCCACGATATGTCCTGACGTCGATAATGTCGGAGAAGTGCCGTCCATCAATCAGAACGTGGTCGACTAGCAGTGGTGATCTCCAGGTGTACCGATACGAGAGGCTGTGTTGGAAGTAGGTGCTGCGAATGGCCATATTCTTGGAGGCGGCGAAATCAATTAGTCGTAGGCCGTTTTCGTTCGTCAGCCGGTGAGCGCTGAACTTTCCAATAGTCGGTCTAAACTCCTCCTCTTGGCCAACCTGAGCGTTCAAATCTCCTATGATGATTTTGACGTCGTGGCTTGGGCAGCTGTCGTACTCACGTTCCAGCTGCGCGTAGAATGCGTCCTTATCATCATCAGTGCTTCCAAGGTGTGCGCTATGGACGTTGATTATGCTGAAGTTGAAGAACCGGCCTTTGATCCTCAACCTGCACATTATTTCATTGATCGGCCACCACCCGATCACGCGCCTTTGCATATCGCCCATCACTATGAAAGCTGTTCCCAACTCGTGTGTGTTGCCGCAGCTCTGATAGATGGTATGATTACCTCTAAACGTTCGCTCTATTGATCCCTTCCAACAAACCTCCTGCAGCGCTACGATGCCGAATCCACGGTCCTTGAGCACATCGGCGAGTATGCGTGTGCTCCCGATGAAGTTGAGAGGTTTGCAGTTCCACGAACCGAGTTTCCAATCGCTAGTCCCTTTTCGTCGCAGTGGTCTTCGCCGATGGTTCCGGCCCGTCCTCTCTTGTTGATTGTTCGTTGCGTATGTCTTTTTAAAGGCTGGCTTGCAGGGCCTGACACCAAACCCCCTAAATTTCCGGAGGACCATTCCTCCTTATTCCCGGTGGACCATGGTGCTCAGTTTCACTTAGAGTTCCTCGCTGGCACTCGGACGATGATCAGCCGCCCCTAACATGGAGAACAGACGCTGTTGTGAGCCGATCCTGACATGGAGAACAGACGCTCAGTATGATTTGCACCTCCGGAGAGAAGCAAACCCCCCCTTCCCTGTCATCATACGACCATAGTTCCCACCGGAGTTGGTTACCCGATCTTCCCTAAGGTTGCTCGTATCCCGGCCAGCACCACGGGGAGGTAGGGATAGGAGTTGCTTGGTAAGAGGCTAAGGACCGCAAAATGGGGTCTATTTTATTCCTTCAGGTACGCGAAGTACCAATGGTACGCTTTACCCAGCATTTGCCGTGCCCGTGGATTATATTAAAAAATACTAAATTAGTTAGGATTTTCACAGCAATTCCAGGATGAACTTACGAAGAAATTTCGAGATCAGTTTTCCAAGGAATTATTCAAAGAAAACACTAAAAGGGTGTTCATAAGAATTATTAGCAATTTTCTAAATTATTTCTGGAGGAATTTCTACTATAAAAACCAAAAAGAATACCCGAAGAAATTTCGAAACGAATTTCCGGACGATTTTTCGTATGGTTTCTTCAAGAAATTCCAGAAAGGGAACCGGAACCTTTAAAAAAAGTGTAGAGTGATTTGTGAAGGATTTTTGCTAAAGGAATTCTTGAAAGAATAGCCGAAGGATTTCCGAATGGATTTTTCAAAGGAGTTTCTAAAGATATTCTCGAAGTATTTCCAAAGAATTCTTAAAAGCAAAATATCCAGAAAAACTCCTCCAGGTGTTTTCTAAAGTTTTCCTCAAGATACTTCTGAATGAGTTCCTAAAAAATCACAATGAATTTCAAAAAAAATATCCGAAGCATTTTCCAAAGGTTTTTCCAGTAAAGCATTAATAAAATATGCTTCAATAAGCTTAATAGCCTACTCCGATTACGATTAGATTATTTATCGTAATAAATATCGTGTTAAAGCGAAGAAAGAAAATTTTATGTATGTGGATGGCATCAGGTTGTTGTTTATAATGATATTTATGATCATAAATGGCGTAATCTGAATAGGCTATAACTTGGCCGTTTGACACTTATCGGTACCTTGGCTGCTAGGTCCAAGCAAACTAGATGTTGGTCACAAACTAGAACAAACTAGCTGTTGGTCACGCGAACAGTTATAAGGACGTTAGGCATGAGTACATTAGGCATAAAAGATGTTAAGCATAAAATGCTCCAAAAAAATCCACGACGTAAAGAAGCACGGTGCCCCGGTAGACCGTTATTATAAAATAAAAATGTCCATCAAAACCAAGTGCAGGGCTCGATTCCTGTGGTAATTCTGCACCTCTGGACCAATTTAAAAAAAAATCCCTAGGAGGAATCTCAAGAAATCTTGATTTGAAGTTTTTAATTAGGAAATTTCAAAAGAATCTATATTTTAATTCAATAATATCCCCCAAAATACCTTCGAAGCCGTCCAAAAAAATGGTCCAAGTTGTTTTCAACCGGTTTGCATTTGTTGCCTTAATTACAATTATAAATTTATACAACTGATTGACCTCACCAAACTTACTTAGGTTTGTTTTTTTTTATGGCTTGAAGCCGTCTATCTTCAAGAATGCTACCTCTCGTTCAGAACCATTCATGACTTCACGTGCAGGCTGCAGATTCTTTGTTGAATGCCATTCAGATAAAAGTTTGTATTTTTTTTATTGTATTCACAAATGTATTCGAGCATCAGAAGTAAAGATTGGAGTACGGAAAAAAATAATGAAAAAAATCAACAGCTTAAAGATTTGTTTAAAGTAGTGTAGTTGTTTAGCATTATATAACAGGTTAGATCTTCGTCAGATGCTGTTATAATTGAATTGACGGAGCTTTATCATATTCTGAGATTTCCCCGCAAAACCATCATCGGACTGGTAATGACTCCAAAGATGGTGGTAAGGAAAAGCTACGATTTTCAAGAGTGAGCTCGTCATATAGAATGAGATCTCGAGAACCAAGCAAAACATCAGGAAAAATGCACAAGAGAACGAAAAAAATGTAAAAGCTTTGTGCATATTCTTTTAGGTTTTCGGTTACAACGAAGATAAAATATTCAATTTTTGAACTTTTAAAAACACTTTAATAAAGAAACAAAATGAACCTTTGCTTATCTCCGTCACTACACATCTAGTTCGGAATTGTTAATACGATTTTAAAGTTGCTCAAGAAGCGCCATGTTGAGTAAATTTATTACATACATACATTTATTACATACAGAGTCATACTCTGCTGAAACATTAACAATTTTCTAATTAATATTTCAATCAGCAGGATTTCAATCAAAAAAGAGTACGCAAGATACAGCTCTTTGAAACTCGAGCATGGTTTTGAGGAAGCAATTGATAGCTTTGCTAGCAGCTGGAAAAAGCCGCAGCTTCCATTCACATCAAAGTACCATATCTTGAATTATCATGTTTCACAGTTCTGTAGAGGTACCAGAATGGGTTTTGACTTTCATATCAAACATGCTTTTTCTAGTCCGTTGGTTCTAATCAATTGACGAGATTTGGCAGCAAACATCGGTTAATAAGTGCTGTGATCGAGTATAACAGCTTCCAACTACTATTATTCTACACGAACTCTCGTCTTACTTCTCTCCATTATGAACATAAACACTAAATTAAAATTAATTTTTACCTTTCATTCTATTAAACATTGAAAGCAACACTTATACTAAACTCGAGCAAGTTAGCCATACAAAAACATACTTAAGTCAGTTTGGTAAGATAAGTCAGTTGTAAATATTTATAGTTCTAATAACGGCAACGCGTGCTTAGGGCCATCTTTGGTGTTGTGCAAGAGAATGGTGTGTGGCGGCGAAGGATGAAACAAGAGCTCGCCCAGCTCTACGGCGAACCCAGTTCCCAGAAGGTAGCCAAAGCTGGAAGGGTACGATGGACAGGGCATATTTCAAGAATACCGAATAGCAACCCTGCAAAGCTGGTGGTTACTTCCGACCAGCAGGTACAAGAAGAATTGAAGGAAATCTATCTAGGTGAATTAATCAGGGTTTTTGGAGATATTTTTGGATTCTTATATGGATTCTTTGGAAATTTCTTAACTTTAAACTTCAAATCAAGATTTCTCGAGATTCCTCCTAGGGATTTTTTTAAAAATTGGTCTAGATGTGCAGAATTACCACAGGAATCGAGTCCTGTACTTGGTTTTGATGGACATTTTTATTTTATAATAACGGTCTACCGGGGCACCGTGAAGGTATTTGCCTAACGTCCCTATGCCTAACGTCATGGACCCAGCAATCACATATTTTTGCATCAATGTTTCGGACGGCAGAACGATCACGCGATTTGCCGAAATTTTGTGTTTAGTTTTTCCTTAGTGAAACGAAGTGGAAATGTCCCGAGCGGAATATTAAGACGCTTCTACCACGATATATGAAGTGTTCTAAGCCGACGGCGCGGCACTGGTTTTTCGGGTTTTTAGTTCAAACACTCAATTACGGTTAGAATAAAACTTTATTATTTATGTATCACTTGTTTGTACATTTATAAACTTTTTTTACATTATAAACTTTCATTACACTCATTACAATTAACACTTTCGTATAATTATAAACTCGAATATTTTCGTTTTTCAAACTTTTGCTCTATTTTCCGTATGACAATGTCTTTCCCAGAGATACTAACACTTTTTATTTATCGATACTTATTCTGAGACTCTAACACCGATTCTCGATTTTACCGCGACGGACATTTAACTGTTCACTTTTATCTTTTTCAAGAAGTTAATTAATTTAAACTTAGATCTCGATTCGTGCACTAGTCACGAGTGTCGAGGTGTCTAAGGGACAACCCTGATTCAATTGGAGTGTTCGGTACGCCGGCTAGGGAAACCTAGAAAGCGCCGAATTCCAATAAAGGTGCTGCTGAATATTTAGGACTGACCCCGAGCTTGGAAAAGCGCAGGGTATATATAGTCAATCCGAGTTCTGAATTTCATAATGATTTCATGAATTGCATCAGACTGGACTTTGGACCACATGAAAGGTCCAAGAATCCTTAAATAACGTAATCATTTTCCTCATCCCACATTTATCTATTCAGACTATGTGGTTTTAATTTAAACTTCGTAAATATCCTCAAGTTTTGGCTTCCATTCATTACTCAACTTTGCATTCTTTATGGATGCTCCCTAAAGTTCTTTTGCACGAAATGTTTGATCAGCTTATTTGAAAAATCCATAAATTCCGAAACAACTTCCTTTTTATTCCAAATTTTTACAATTGTCATTTAATTTCTTGTTATAGATTAGCTAACTCAGCCTTTGGACTTCCATACTTTACGAAACTTTGCCCCCTTTTTTGGATGTCCCCTTTGAAATTCTCTTTCCACTCTATAAAACTCGCTTATTTCGAGCACACATTCAAGTGGCTACTTCAATTTACTAATGTATTAATTCGTATATCTTTTGTATAAAATGAGTATCTCTAAGTCCTACCCCTTTCTTTACACCTAAACTTGAACATTGCTGTCTCACAGAGTAATGTTCAACAAGTCCCAAATGTTTCATAATGCATGATGCTACTAAACCAACGGAGTTGTGAAAATCTTCACTTAAAAATCTGTATTCGAACCCAGCATGGGTTCTTTGTAAAACAGCGCACCATACCGCCGAGCTATTAACAGCTACCGCTTGTATTACTCTTTGATTTTAAGTATACTCTTAAAAATCAATCAATCAATTGTTTTCTCTTTCTTTCAACTGGGCTTTGAATTAAATTCCCCTTTCCCTAAAGAATCATTACCCCTTCGGGTCGGCTCTTCCTTATCCGAACCACTCAGACCCCAATATCAATATTTCCTTTCAAGTTTATATTGGTAAGAACGAAATCATGTTCTCTCTGTTTTTCATACTGGGCAACAAACCCCTTTAGATCAATCCACCTGTATACGTGTATGAAGATTCAATGAAGACTCTTATTGTCTCTATCATTTTGGCTAAGTTATTATTCCGCGCTCCTCACCCAAACAAATTCTTTCCTTAGTGTCCTATACATATGCGCCAATGCATCATCATCAATGACGATCGCGACTATGTACCGCTATATCGTACACTGTCCAATATGTGAGCACGTTTGAACATGTCAATCCACCGCGCCCCTGTTAAGTAAATCTGACTAAGCTGTTTTCGATGGTTTCGCCAAATCGTGATAAGGGTATGCGATATTTCACATAACTTTTAAATTGATGAAAAGTAAATTAACCCAACAATTCCTACATGCAACATTTTAAATTTATGTTGATTGCTTAAATTACTTTGCGTTGAGTAATTGAATATATTCGGCCTTGTTTTTACAATATCTCACTGCCATCAGTATTTAAAATTGTTTTAGGAAGGTGTCGGCACATAAGGCTGTGCATTAGGACGGTTCGTAAGTAAATTGATGAATATATTTTATTATTTTTACAGCATATACTGTTATTGTCAAACGCTCTATATTGTCGAATATTATTCATCTTTCCCACTAACACAAATTTTCCTTCCCGAGACATCTATGAAGATAGTATGGGTTCCCTGCATCTTCACTAGTAGATGTTGAACTAACATTCCTTCCCTTCCTTCCGTGATTGCAAGGACGTGGCCAGGTATACAACTGCTACTGTATAGGAAAAGGTACTAATCCCAAGTATCAATTTGCGACAATATACAGTAGATTGCTCAATTGAACATTGTATAGCCATCCACGATTTGTACAATCACATATGCTATGCTAAATTCCCAAACATATTTCCGGAACATTTCCTTAAGAAGTTTTCTTAAGTTTCTTTAAAAAAAGGTACCAAAGAAATTCATAAAAAAATCAGAAGAATATCTGAAGAAATCTGCAAAGTATTTTATAAAGGTATTTCCGAAGGATTTTCACAAGACAATTTCGAACAAACATTTAAAGCAATTAAAGAAAATCGTAAAGGAATCGCTAAATGCATCTCTAAAGGAATTTCCGAAACAATTCCTTGAGATGTTTTCTAAAGTTTTAGCAAAGAAATTTTCAAATTAAATCCTGGAGTAAGTTCTGAAGCAATTCTTAAAATCCGGAGGATTTTCCGATGGAATCAATGGAGAGATTTTCAAAGGAATACCTGGGGGAAATTCTTATGTGATTCCTGAAGGAATTTTGATTGAAAGGGTGAACTTGCGAAGGGATTCCTGGAGGATATTCTTTAAAATAATATTTTTCGCAATATTTATGTATGTGAAAATCGTCTTTTACTCACTCTGGACCAACATCACAACAGTTACACAAAGACATCTTTCTACCACTGCAAAAACACTTTATCCTTCTACAACGAATCGCCTTCATTCTTCATTATGAACCGGCCAGACTACGCACTTGCATACCCGCCGCTATTGTACGAGCGCACGATGGAGTAGCTAGAACAAATGGCTGGTCAAAAACCCTTTCTCGTTTTTCGAACTTTTGCATGGTATTGCTTACTTGATGTACCTACGCCGAATGGAGTATCCTTCTCCAATGGACTCGATCCTGGACCAATCGCTTCCATTTGCCCTGAACATTGAGCGCCCTCAGGTCCACTTCAACTGCAAAAAGCCATCGTGTACGCGGCCTTCCACGAAGCCTGCGGTTGACGTTCTTCCGGCATACGAACAACGTGACCAGTCCACCGTAATCTGCCGTGTTGTATAAGCTTAATAATATCCAGCCCTTTATACACCTGGTACAATTCGTGATTCATGCGACGCCGCCAGATACCATTCTCCTGTTTACCGCCGAGTATTGTCCGCAACACCTTACGCTCAAACACCCCGAAAGCTTTCCGATCAGCCTCCTTTAACGTCCATGGCGCATTGCCGTATAAAACCACCGGAAGAATCAGAGTAGTATACAGCGCGAGTTTTGCTTTCGTTTGCAGACTACGGGAGTTAAGCTGGTTACGAAGTCCGTAATAAGCCCTATTTGCAGCTGTAATACGCCTTTAAACCTCGCGGGTAACATCATTATCGCACGTCACTAATGTCCCAAGATAAACAAATACTTCTACCACTTCAAATTTTCACCATCCAGCACCATTTCACTACCACCACCACTAATGAACCCACTTTGATTGCCAGCGACCATGTACTTCGTTTTGCTGGTATTGATTGTAAGTCCAATCCTCGCTGTCTCTCTCTTAAAAGGCACAAAAGCCTCTTCCACGGCACGGCGATCAATTCCGATAATATCGATATCGTCCGCAAATCCTAGGAGCATATGCAATTTTGTGATAATGGTACCGCTTCTTTGCACACCAGCTCTCCTAATCGCTCCCTCGAGCGCTATATTGAACAGTAGGTTCGAGAGTGCATCACCCTGCTTTAATCCATCTAAGGTAACGAATGACGTCGATATTTCATCCGCAACCCTTACACTTGATTTCGATCCGTCCAACGTTATACGAATAAGCCGTATCAGTTTCGCCGGAAAACCATGTTCAAGCATAATTTGCCATAATTCATTCCGTTTCACTGAATCGTACGCCGCCTTGAAATCAATAAACAGATGATGTGTCTGCAAGTTGTACTCCCGGAATGTATCAAGGATTTGTCTCAGGGTAAACATTTGATCCGTCGTTGATCGGCCCTCACGAAAACCTGCTTGGTATTCACCGACAAAGGACTCTTCAAGCGGTCTCAATCTGTTGAACAGAATACGTGACATAATTCCTCGATAATTGGAGCCCTCCAGTATGTGTCCTTTCTTAAATAGAGGGCAAATGAGGCCGTCCAACCAGCTAGCAGGCATTTCCTCGTCTTCCCATATTTTCGACATAATATGGTGCAGAACTTCATAAAGCTGCTCACTGCCGTGTTTGAGAAGTTGAACCGGGAGCTGGTTTTTCCCCGCAGCCTTATTGTTTTTCAACTCTTTAACAGTTTTTTTAACCTCATCTAATGTAGGTGACTCCACAGCTTGTCCATCGTCGCTAATATTTATTCTGTTCACCGATGCACCGTCACTTCCTCCATTCAACACAGTCTCGAAGTGTTGCTTCCACCTGGCAGCCACTTCAGTTTTATCTGTCAGCAAATTCCCTTGTTGGTCGTTGCACATGACGGGAGATGGCGCCTCACTAATAACTTGTTCTTCGTACTCTTTTCTCTTCGTGCGGTGGGTTCGTTTTTCGACTGATCTTGCTTCCTTTTACCGATCTCTATTCGATCGGATACCCGAAACCAACATCCGGCTTCTGGCAACGTTCTTCTTGTCTGTCACTCTCTGACACTCCACATCGAACCAACCCGTCCTGGGTCGCCTCTGTGCAGTGCCTACCACTTCTCGTGCTGTTGTGCTCACCGCTCCATGGATCGACTCCCATAGATCGTTGATGTTGTCGCTAACGTTGATTGCATTTATCCGTTCGTCGAGCTTCTGGCAGTACTCAGCCGATACTCCTTCCGCCGACAATCGCTGGATATTGTAACGCATCGTTCGCTGTGATCTTTCGTTCGATACAGTTAACAACCGTGATCGAATTTTACTGACAACGAGGTAGTGATCAGAGTCAATGTTCGGACCTCTGAATGTCCGCACATCGATAACATCCGAGAAATGGTGCCCATCCACCAGAACATGGTCTATCTGGTTGCAAGTTTCACCATTTGGGTGTCTCCAGGTGTGCTTTCGGATGTTCTTTCGTGCAAAGAAGGTGCTACTGATGGCCATCTCTCTGGCAGCAGCGAAATTTACTAGCCGTAGACCGTTGTCATTGGTAGCGGAGTGACCAACCGATTATGGGACGGAAAAAGTCCTCTCTACCGACTTGAGCGTTAGCGTCTCCGATAACAATTTTCACGTCATGCTTTGGGCACTCTCCATAGGCTTTATCAAGACATTCATAAAACGCGTCCTTCACGTCGTCGGATTTATCGTTTGTTGGTGCGTAAACGTTGATTAGGCTGTAATTGAAGAATTTGCCCCGTATCCTCAACACACAGATTCGTTCGTTAATGGGTTTCCACCGCATCATTTGCTTCATCTGCTTGCCCATCACTACGAAACCAACTCCATGCTCTGCTTTTTCACCGCCGCTGTGATAGATGTTATACTTGAATGCAGTGTTGGTCGTGGGGTCCACGGCTCGGAATTCACGTTCTCCGGATCTGGGCCATCGGACTTCTTGAATAGCAGCCACGTTCACTCCAACCTTCTGCAGTTCGCGAGCCAGAAGGCTCACTCGTCCAGGTTCATTTAGGGTCCTGACATTCCAGGTACCGAGTTTCCAATCATAGTCCTTATTTCGTTACCGGGTCGGTTGCCAAAAATAAAGTTCTCATTTTCTTCTATCTCCATTTTTCGTGGTAATTGAGAGGCTTCAGTAAGCTACCTTACCGGGTTCGCGTTACCTACGTCGCGATGATGGGGCTGCCACCTTAGGTATAGCTGACGCGATACAGCATTTCGTTAATCAGCCGCTGGGTACCAGGCAGACGCTGTTTGAGCCGCACCTCCTGGTGATCAGACGCTCGAGGCGTACTTCCTCACTCTAGCTGATGTCAGAAGGACAACAGTGCCCAGGCTGCACTACCAGCTAAATACACAACCCTTAGCTGGCGGTCTTTTGTCATCGGACGACCCGTGAAAGCGTGAGATAGGGACTTGTGGGGACCAGAGCTCTGTTGGGCGCTCCTTCGTTGATGTCAACCCACCATTTTGCAGCCCTTTTTTTGCCGTGGATACAAAATTTAAATTCTTTAAATTAACTTTAATTTTTTATTCGAAGAGTGTCACTGCTTGACACACCGTCAAATGTTCTGTTCGACAATTTTGTTTCTCCTCGGTTCTCTCATGCAATCACTTTGATGCAGTTATCGTCCATCGCACTTTTCTCGCTCAGTGGGCTGCTCCTCCGGCACTATCGGCGTTCTTGTGCATTTTCTTAAATTCGTTTCGGTCTGACCTAGAAATGAAAATTAAAATAACCCGTGTAGGCTCATTTTCCGTCCGATTGCCATAAAATTTTCAGGAAAGAAGCGTCATCATGTCTATTTTTTGGTATATGACTTGATTTGACCATGGTGCCAATCAGGCCGGATTTATTTAGGGGGGTCCAGGGTCAGGTGCAGTCAAAAACGGGTCATTTTTTTAAACCCATTGATAAATGAACGAAAGTGACCAGAATGTTGATGCAAACGTGGTCAATCATCATTGATCAGCATCAGAAGTTGGTTTTAATACTATTGAATCACCAGGACAGGGTTCAGGATGTTCCGGGAACCTGGTTCCCTGGGGTAGTGGACACTTTTCAAGTGGTGTAAAACCCAGACTTGCGACATGTCATACTTCATGGTTTTGGAAGAGAATCCTAATAGATGAGTATTTGGGAGGTTTTGGACACATTGGCCACATCCGGGAGTGTTCCCGGGAACCTGGTTCCCTCAAGGAAGTGAACAAATTTCGATTAGCACCGAAACCCATCTTGCGACATATCAAAGTCCATGATTTTGGAAGACAAGCTCAAAAGATGAGTTTTTGAGCGGTTTTGGACACATTGGCCACACCCGGAAGTGTTCCCGGGAGCCTGGTTCCCTCAGGGAAGCGAACAAATTTCGATTAGCGCTGAAACCCATCTTGCGGCATGTCAAACTCCATGATTTTGAAAGACAAGCACAAAACATGATTTTTTGAGAGATTTTGGACAAACTGGCCACGTCCGGGAGTGTTCCAGGGAGCCTGAGTGTCTCAGGTAAGCGGAATAGGTGACCCCAAAAAAAATAAGGAAACGACCCAATATTTGATTTTTTACCTAAAAAATGCTCATTTTTCAAAAATCGATCTAGCGCGAACTCTAAACGACTTTTTAGAAAGTCGTTTTGTTCTACAAAAATGATCCAGGCAGGTATATATCTTTCATTTCAAGGTCGAGCACCATGACTTTTCAAAAATCGACACTTTTCAAAATGGGACACTTTAATACTCATGCGATGGGCATAGAAAAAGCTTTCAATTAATAACTGAGGAAATTCTAATAGAATACAGCAGTTGAAAAGCAGGCCAAGTTCCAGTTGGAATGTAGAGCCATTGATGAAGAAGAAGAAGAAGTGCAAAATTTAGGTAGCGATCTGATTATTGATTTCAAATACCTTAAGACCGTCTTTGACATTTCAGAAGATGGTTTTCATCGAACGATAAACAGAGCTTAGTTGAACATTGCAGAATAATCGATAGAAAAATAGTGAAGCTAAAAATTAAGGAAAATCTATGTTGCTGAGTAAAATTAGAGTTTATTATACTTTCACTTTCTTTCACTTATTAAGACATGATTTTGCCGACAATTATTCAAGCGGCTGCCTTGCACTCAATGATGCCGTTGCCGTCAGCCCGCATTAGCTGGTAATGACACCCACTGCTGTGATTATGGACTATTTACTACCAGAAGTTGACCAAAGTTTGGCTATCTTATCACTTAGCCTTAAAATATTCCGTTGGGTGATTCGGCAGAGCCATGGAAAAAGCACGACAAAACAGTTCAAGTGTCGCTGGTTGATATCCTCCGGCATCAAGACTCTGGTCAATATCATAATACCTCATCGTAAAGTGTCTACTTTCGAAATCGTAAATAAGTTCTAACGAGTCGATTGGGACCCATAAAGGCAGCCTTTCTGAATTATTATTATTTTTATTATCATCGCCATCGCGCGACTACGGCGCGCTTGTTCCCGTCGATGTTCATATCGAGCAGGGGAATTTTCTTATGCATAAGCAATGGTGCCTTCGGAGATTATTATTGGACTGGCATGGAAATGCGTTTTGAGCTTTTTCATCATTTCATGGCAGCGCAATAAAGCTCAATTATCACTCAACCATATTTTTAATATGGTTTGATCTGATCGCAATGATTCCATATTTTAGCACATTGCACATAATTGCTTTCACTGCTACGACTCAACGATTCAATTGTGCTTGTTGTCCTACACAATTTTATTTTCTGCAAATATTTCGTGTTTAGTGGAATACGTGAGTCGGGTCACTTTCTATTATAGAGCCATCAAGATGAAATTTATTTGATTAATTTTCGGATGGGAAACATTCTTGGCATAAATATTCATTCGGCATAAAGTATTCATATACATATTTATGTGATGAGCATAAAAATCTTTCAACTAACTGTGAAACTGCTCATAGAACACTCAGTTTCAAAGCAGGTTTAAATGTAGAGCCTTAAAAAAAGTAAGCCTTAAAAGAAGAAGATGTAATTTGTTAGAATAAAATGTAGTTTCAAGAGTATAATAAAGTGATTTGTGTTAGGCCATAAATGTAATTGAATGTTCAGTGTACGTGGTGCTTAAAGCGGGACCCTAAACAGCACCCAAGAAGATTAGATTGACATAACTTCCACTTTCTCCTCGAGGAAACTGAAAAGGATCCTCCTGAGGACATGAACATCCTAATACGTGTTTGGGTAAAGCGAAGGTAGCTCACCAACACCTAAGCCGCCAATATTAAGCTTCGAGAGAGAAGATCAAAAGAAGTGCTTCAATAAACTTCCCAGCCAATTCACTCCGAGGCATCCATTTCAGCACAAGATTTTTTAATTAAATAATTCACTTCCTCCTCCGATCTAGCCAATCTTTTGGAGCCTGTAACATTTGTACTTTTCATCAATGGAAAGTTACGTATTGCTAACGAAAGGAACGAAAGACTGGAAAAATAATTTAGTATTTAGTAAAAAAAAATTAAGTGGAGTGGAAGTGGACAACGCAACAATAAAAGTAGGAATAATGGAAGAACAGACAATGTTAAAATGGAAGAACGACGAAATGGAAGCAATAAGTGAAGAAAACAATGAACGGAAGATTCCAAGAACAGCAGCGTGGAGGCAAGTAGAAGCAGGAGAAGAAAAAACAGTAGCATGGAAGAACAGAAAATCGAAAAAGCGGACATCGGAAGAGCGGAACTACGACAAAAAGACATTGAGACGTTGGAACAGAAAAATGGCAAAAGGCATAATGGAATAGTTTGGAAAACGATAGATGGAAGAAATAACAAAAGAACAGAGGAACTGAAGAATTTAAGAAATGAGCTTAGATTCTACAATACTCATAGGACCATCACCCTTCATAGGTGATTAGTTTCCCGCATTTGGAATCCATCCCCAAATCTCAATCCTTTACCAGAACCCCGGCGGGAGGCGTTTCTTCCGAAAGTGTGCGTGTGCGAGTGTGTGGTCATCAGCAGACTTTGTTGAGCCATGGCTCTGGCATGAGAACAATGCTCATCAATTATTCATAACCGTATAGATCATGAATATATGATGTTCAAGGCCTTGCGTTATAATTTCAGATAGAATTCGTTTCAACAATATACACTTCTCGGCAGTTGGTTCATGGCAAGAAGTCTGCTGACTTCGACCACTCTGACTGGCTGTGCGATTGCGTTCAGCCGTAAGACAACCGAGCGACTAATTGAACTCGTAAATGATGCTCCACCAGGACCCGGTTCTCCGGTCAAAGTGAAAATGTTCCATCTGGTTTGCCGGATGACGGCTAATTGATGAGATAAATTGATAGATTTGAATGCCGTACAGCCAAGATAGGAGGATTTTCTTGACAGTTATGTGAGATATTCTTATCGGTTTTGTCTGTCGAGGAATTGTGGCGAAATGATTGGCAAATGAGCCACATCAATCAATTGATTATTGGCATCTACAACTCGTCACATGAAAATTTCTGTTTGGAGAAGAATCATACTGCTGAATTTTATCTCATCTCGTTTTCTAATGGATTAATACAGATGATGTCGATAAAGGTACACAGAAAGTCACTCAATTATTATGAAATCTAATTTGTCTCACCTTTTTACTTATCTCAAGCTTCTAAAATATTCATCTAATCTTATTTGACACAGGGGTTCTATTTTAGCCTAACAATTGCGTAGCCTCGTTCCACAATTCACTATTTACAGGCAATTGTGTTTATTTTTCAAATTGGGAGATTTGAAGACCAACAAACTCACCTGTAGCTGTCCGGAGTGTTCACCACTCGACACGGCAGGGTGACGCGTGACCCCACCACGGCCGTCTGATCGTCGGCTCCATTGCGAAGTACTGCGGAAGTTTTTCACGGTTTTGCTGGGAGCACTTTTGGCACTTTCTACCGCCATTCGCAGCAGAAGAAACAGATAGAAGACGCGATACGGCACGGTGCAGTAGATCGAAGCGGGAAGATTTCGCCGCCGTCGTCTTCGCCTCGGACTCCACCTCGTTTGGCTGCGGAAGATTTTTCTCCGAACTACAGTTTCGAACCAATTAGGTTTAGTCCTTCATTTTGTCTCACACTACGCATCCACTAATCGGTTTTTGGTTTGGGAATGTACCATTTGTTAAGCACAAAAAGTCGTTTACGTTGCTAATGGGTTCAGCCAACGAGGAGTGAACACTTTGCAACCAGTTGTGTACGGATTGCACAGAATCATGGTGCGTGATGTTGTCCTAATTGCAAACTCTCCAGAATTAGTGGTGGTAGATTTATGGTAGATTGTGTGTTGTCCATTTCTGTAAGACAATAGGCAAACAGAAGAACATTGAGTAAATTAGAGAATGCAAACATTTCAGGGCAATGATGAAAATATTGAGCTGTACTGTTCCTGTAATTGCAAGCTGGAAATGAAATGTGCATGACAGGGCAAACCATTTTGCGGAAATGTAGGGGCAAATGTTATTTATCCAAGTTTAAAAGACAAAAATAATTCATTTTCATCTTAAAACACAAATTGAGCTCAATTCTTATGCATTTGTATGATCTTCCTTGAAGATTATTGTTAATTCTTATATTTATCTAATAACAGACTTTGTTATTTGGATAGAAAAGAAGCAAAACTTTCGATTCAGAAGAAGAAAGATGATAAGGTATTAGATTCTTTTTCTCTTTATTTATGGTGACAGTTTTCAGTAGAAATGTCATTCAAGTAAAAGGGCGTGGCTCGTCTGGCTCAATTCAAATTAAATACTTATGGCCTCAAATCCAATACAATCCAAATCCAATCCAAATCCAATCCAAATCCAATCCAAATCCAATCCAAATCCAATCCAAACCAATCCAAATCAACCAATCCAAACCAATCCAAACCAATCCAAACCAATCCAACCAACCCAAACCAACCAACCAAACCAATCCAAACCAACCCAAACCAACCAAACCAATCCAAACCAATCCAAACCAAACCAAACCAATCCAAACCAACCAAACCAACCAAACCAATCCAAACCAACCAAACCAATCCAAACCAATCCAAACCAATCCCAAACCAACCAAACCAACCAAACCAATCCAAACCAATCCAAACCAATCCAAACCAATCCAAACCAATCCAAACCAACCAAACCAAACCAAACCAACCAAACCAAACCAAACCAACCAAACCAATCCAACCAACCAATCCAAACCAATCCAAATCCAACCAAACCAATCCAACCAACCAACCAATCCAAACCAATCCAACCAATCCAACCAATCCAAACCAATCCAACCAATCCAACCAACCAAACCAACCAAACCAATCCAACCAATCCAACCAATCCAACCAACCAAACCTCCAACCAACAATCCAACCAAACCAATCCAAACCAACCAAACCAATCCAAACCAATCCAAACCAACCAAACCAATCCCAAACCAATCCCAAACCAATCCAAATCCAAACCAAACCAATCCAAACCAATCCCAAACCAATCCAAATCCAATCCAAATCCCAAACCCCAAACCAACCAACCAACCAACCAACCAACCAACCAAACCAACCCCAAACCAATCCAACCAACCAAACCAATCCAAACCAATCCAAACCAATCCAACCAACCAACCAACCAACCAATCCAACCAACCAAACCAATCCAAACCAATCCAAACCAATCCAAACCAACCAAACCAACCAACCAAACCAACCAAACCAACCAAACCAACCAAACCAATCCAAACCAATCCAAATACAACCAACCAATCCAACCAACCAAACCAACCAAACCAACCAAACCAATCCAAACCAAACCAAACCAATCCAAACCAACCAAACCAACCAAACCAACCAAACAATCCAACCAACCAAACCAATCCAACCAATCCAAACATCCAAACCAACCAAACCAATCCAAACCAATCCAAACCAATCCAAACCAACCAAATCCAATCCAAACCAACCAACCAACCAAACCAACCAAACCAATCCAAATCCAATCCAAACCAATCCAACCAACCCAAACCAATCCAAACCAATCCAAACCAATCCAAACCCCAATCCAAACCAATCCAAACCAATCCAAACCAATCCAAACCAATCCAAACCAACCAAACCAACCAAACCAACCAAACCAACCAAACCAACCAAACCAACCAAACCAACCAAACCAATCCAACCAACCAAACCAACCAAACCAATCCAACCAACCAAACCAACCAAACCAAACCAACCAACCAAACAATCCAACCAATCCAAACCAATCCAACCAAACCAATCCACAACCAATCCAAACCAATCCAACCAACCAACCAAACCAATCCAAATCCAACCAACCAATCCAAACCAACCAAACCAATCCAACCAACCAAACAACCAAACCAACCAAACCAATCAAACCAATCCAAATCCAAACAACCAATCCAAACCAATCCAAATCCAATCCAAACCAACCAATCCAAACCAATCCAAACCAAACCAAACCAATCCAAACCAATCCCAAACCAATCCAAACCAAATCCAATCCAAACCAATCCAAACCAATCCAAACCAACCAAACCAATCCAAACCAAACCAAACCAAACCAATCCAAACCAATCCAAACCAACCAAACCAACCAAACCAACCAACCAACCAAACCAATCCAAACCAATCCAAACCAATCCAAACCAATCCAAACCAACCAAACCAACCAAACCAATCCAAACCAACCAAACCAATCCAACCCAATCCAAACCAATCCAACCAACCAAACCAAACCAACCAATCCAACCAACCAAACCAATCCAAATCCAATCCAAACCAATCCAAACCAATCCAACCAATCCAAACCAACCAAACCAATCCAACCAACCAAATCCAACCAAACCAACCAAACCAATCCAAACCAACCAACCAACCAACCAACCAAACCAACCAACCAACCAAACCAATCCAACCAACCAAACCATCCAAACCAATCCAAACCAATCCAAACCAACCAAACCAATCCAAACCAATCCAAATCCAAACCCCAAACCAATCCAAACCAATCCAAACCAATCCCAAACCAACCAAACCAATCCAAACCAACCAAACCAATCCAAACCAATCCAAACCAAACCAACCAAACCAACCAAACCAATCCAAACCAACCAAACCAACCAAACCAACCAAACCAATCAACCCAACCAATCCAAACCAACCAAACCAATCCAAACCAACCAAACCAAACCAAACCAATCCAAACCAACCAACCAACCAAACCAACCAAACCAACCAAACCAACCAAACCAACCAAACCAATCCAAACCAACCAAACCAACCAAACCAACCAAACCAACCAAACCAACCAAACCAATCCAAACCAATCCAAACCAACCAAACCAACCAAACCAATCCAAACCAACCAACCAATCCAACCAATCCAAACCAATCCAAACCACAATCCAACCAACCAAACCAATCCAAATCCAACCAACCAAACCAATCCAAACCAACCAAACCAATCCAAACCAATCCCAAACCAACCAAACCAACCAAACCAACCAAACCAACCAAACCAATCCAAACCAATCCAACCATCCAAACCAATCCAAACCAATCCAAATCCAATCCAAACCAACCAAACCAATCCCAACCAATCCAAACCAACCAAACCAAACCAATCCAAACCAATCCAAACCAACCAAACCAATCCAAACCAACCAAACCAATCCAAACCAATCCAAACCAACCAACCAACCAAACCAATCCAACCAATCCAAACCAATCCAAACCAACCAAACCAACCAACCAATCCAAACCAAACCAATCCAACCAATCCAAACCAATCCAAACCAACCAAACCAATCCAAACCAATCCAAACCAATCCAAACCAACCAACCAACCCAACCAACCAAACCAATCCAAACCAACCAAACCAATCCAACCAATCCAAACCAATCCAACCAACCAAACCAATCCAAACCAATCCAAACCAATCCAACCAATCCAAACCAATCCAAACCAACCAAACCAATCCAAACCAACCAAACCAATCCAAACCAATCCAAACCAAACCAACCAAACCAATCCAATCCAAACCAACCAAACCAACCAGACCATCCAAACCAATCCAAACCAACCAAACCAAACCCAAACCAACCAAACCAACCAAACCAATCCAACCAATCCAAACCAACCAAACCAACCAAACCAACCAAACCAATCCAAACCAATCCAAACCAATCCAACCAAACCAACCAAACCAATCCAAACCAATCCAAACCAACCTAAACCAATCCAATCCATCCAAACCAATCCAAACCAACCCAACCAAACCAATCCAAACCAATCCAACCAATCCAACCAACCAAACCAACCAAACCCATCCAAACCAACCAAACCAACTAAACCAATCCAATCCAAACCAATCCAAACCAATCCAAACCAACCAAACCAACCAAACCAACCAACCAACCAAACCAATCCAAACAACCAACCAACCAACCAATCCAAACAACCAACCAATCCAAACCAATCCAAACCAATCCAAACCAATCCAAACCAATCCAAACCAATCCAAACCAATCCAACCAACCAAACCAACCAAACCAACCCAACCAACCAAACCAACCAAACCAACCAAACCAATCCAAACCAACCAAACCAACCAATCCAACCAACCAAACCAACCAACCAACCAAACCAATCCAAATCCAAACCAACCAAACCAACCAAACCAACCAAACCAACCAAACCAATCCAAACCAATCCAAACCAATCCAAACCAATCCAAACCAATCCAAACCAATCCAAACCAATCCAAACCAACCAAACCAATCCCAAACCAATCCAAACCAATCCAAACCAATCCAAACCAACCAAACCAATCCAAACCAATCCAAACCAATCCAAACCAATCAAACCAAACCAATCCAAACCAATCCAAACCAACCAAACCAACAAACCAATCCAACCAACCAACCAACCAAACCAATCCAAACCAACCAAACCAATCCAAACCAATCCAACCAACCAAACCAACCAAACCAATCCAAACCAATCCAAACCAACCAAACCAATCCAAACCAATCCAAACCAACCAAACCAACCAAACCAATCCAAACCCAATCCAAACCCAATCCAAACCAATCCAAACCAATCCAAACCAACCAAACCAATCCAAACCAACCAAACCAATCCAAACCAACCAAACCAATCCCAAACCAATCCAAACCAACCAAACCAATCCAAACCCAAACCCAACCAAACCAACCAAACCAAACCAACCAAACCAATCCAAACCAACCAAACCAACCAAACCAATCCAAACCAATCCAAACCAATCCAACCAATCCAAACCAACCAAACCAACCAAACCAATCCAAACCAACCAAACCAATCCAAACCAACCAAACCAATCCAAACCAACCAACCAATCCAAACCAATCCAAACCAATCCAAACCAACCAAACCAACCAAACCAACCAAACCAACCAACCAACCAAACCAACCAAACCAATCCAAACCAACCAACCAATCCAACCAACCAAACCAACCAACCAATCCAACCAATCCAAACCAATCCAAATCCAAATCCAATCCAAATCCAATCCAAACCAACCAAACCAACCAAACCAATCCAAACCAAACCCAAATCCAATCCAAACCAACCAAAACCAAACCAATCCAAACCAATCCCAAACCAAATCCAAACCAATCCAAACCAATCCAAACCAACCAAACCAAACCAAACCAATCCAAACCAATCCAACCAACCAAACCAATCCAAACCAATCCAAACCAACCAAACCAACCAAACCAACCAAACCAATCCAAACCAACCAAACCAACCAAACCAACCAACCAATCCAAACCAATCCAAACCAACCAAACCAATCCAAACCAATCCAAACCAACCAAACCAACCAAACCAATCCAAACCAACCAAACCAACCAAACCAATCCAACCAATCCAACCAACCAAACCAATCCAACCAACCAAACCAATCCAAACCAACCAACCAATCCAAACAACCAAACCAACCAACCAATCCAACCAATCCAAACCAATCCAAACCAATCCAAACCAATCCAAACCAACCAAACCAACCAACCAACCAATCCAAACCAATCCAAACCAATCCAAACCAATCCAAACCAATCCAACCAATCCAAACCAATCCAAACAAAACCAAACCAACCAAACCAATCCAAACCAATCCAAACCAATCCAAACCAATCCAAACCAACCAAACCAACCAAACCAATCCAAACCAATCCAACCAACCAAACCAACCAAACCAATCCAAACCAATCCAAACCAACCAAACCAATCCAAACCAATCCAAACCAATCCAAACCAATCCAACCAACCAAACCAACCAAACCAATCCAAACCAACCAAATCCAACCAACCAAATCCAAACCAACCAACCAACCAATCCAAACCAACCAAATCAACCAAACCAATCCAAACCAATCCAACCAATCCAAACCAACCAACCAATCCAAACCAACCAAACCAATCCAAACCAACCAAATTCAATCCAAACCAACCAACCAATCCAAATCCAATCTAAATTATCAACATTTAGGGAACAATACACCAATACATCGCATTGTCATAAGAAATATGAATCACATTCAACTTGAATATAAATAGTCATGACAAATGGATTTATTTGATCATTGTTGTCAAATTGATAAAATTTAAACATTAGTTTAATAAAGGTTTTCACAAACATGCAAAGCTTGTTCAATATGAATAAAATTTCCATTAATTACTTCTTTCTACATAAAATTTGTCTTTACCAAATGGCATGGTTATCTCAAAATATCCTCCATCCTGCAACCAACTTGATTCTTTAAAATTCAAATTATGTGCTCAGAGAGTTCATCTTCGACCTTGCTCCAAAGGCGAGCGCCAACTTTGATCAGCGAAAGCTAGAAATAGGCTAATCTTCCCACCCGAGGACTATCAGCCTCATTGCCAAACTTTGCAACAAAAACAAGATAAAATGGTTTTCGTCTTTCTTGTACCCGTCGAAAGCGGCGCTAAGGAAGCATATATCATGAATTTATTAAATTTCGCTACAAGAAAACCGTCAGGTCGGCAGCAGCACGCGTTCATGTGAAAGGATTAAGTAAACAGAGCGCGATCCTTCATTAAATATCTCTCCGTGCTACCCATCGGCTTTCCGTCCCTTTCAGCCTTTGTAACTTTTCCGTCGGTGGTGTTTGGTTGCCTTCTTCGGTCTAGACTCCGTTTGAGAGATGTCCAGTTTTGCGTTCGCCCAAAAATGCCGAAGCATACAAACAAAGCTGTAACAGCCCTCCGACAAGGGTCGACGTTGTTTCGCGGGATGGCTCACGCAAATGGAAATGCTATTTTTCCCGGAAAATTTTCTAATTAAATAGAAGTGGGCGGGTCGTTTGTTGCGGATAAACATTTGAAATTAACTGGTCCAGTTGTCGGATTTGGACGAGCTTTGGACGCAAATCCACAATTGTGGCATTGGCTGGCCAGTCAGTGGGGAGAGCTTTGCGGTGGAAGCGACGAATAATATTGTTGTTTTTTTATTCGTTTCATTAGTCCACG
>NC_085139.1:170458419-170488174 GCF_024139115.2 Armigeres subalbatus
ATTAGATTCTTTTTCTCTTTATTTATGGTGACAGTTTTCAGTAGAAATGTCATTCAAGTAAAAGGGCGTGGCTCGTCTGGCTCAATTCAATTTAAATACTTATGGCCTATAAAATCGTAATAAGAAACATTTAGGAGGGAAATGATTTTTTCGATCACTAAGCGAAGCCATACGACTTGGCTTGAAAAAATCAATCGCGATGCTCCAATCCAAATCCAATCCAAATCCAATCCAAATCCAATCCAAATCCAAATCAAATCCAATCCAAATCCAATCCAAATCCAAATCAAATCCAATCCAATCCAATCCAATCCAAATCCAAATCCAATCCAAAACAAATTAAAATCCAATCCAAATCCAATCCAAATCCAATCCAAATCCAATCCAAATCCAATCCAAATCCAATCCAAATCCAATCCAAATCCAATCCAAATCCAATCCAAATCAAATCCAAATCCAATCTAACCCAAATCCAATCCAAATCCAATCCAAATCCAATCCAAATCCAATCCAAATCCAATCCAAATCCAATCCAAATCCAATCCAAATCCAATCCAAATCCAATCCAAATCCAATCCAAATCCAATCAATCAAATCAATCAAATCAATCAAATCAATCAAATTCAATCAATCAAATCAATCCAAATCAATCAAATCAATCCAAACCAATCAAATCAATCAAATCAATCCAAATCCAATCCAAATCAATCAAATCAATCCAAACCAATCCAAATCAATCCAAATCCAGTCAAATCAATCAAATCCAATCAAATCCAATCCAAGTCAGTCAATCCAGTCCAAATCAAATCCAATCATCAATCCAATCAATCAAATCAATCAAATCAATCAAATCCAATCAAATCCAATCCAAATCAATCCAAATCAATCCAAATCCAATCCAAATCCAAATCCAAATCCAATCCAATCCAGTCAATCCAAATCAATCAATCCAATCCAATCAAATCAATCCAAATCAATCAAATCAATCAGTCATCCAATCCAAATCCAACCCAAATCCAAATCCAATCAAATCCAATCCAAATCCAAATCCAAATCCAATCAAATTCAATCCAAATCCAATCCGAACCCAATCCAAACCCAATCCAAATCCAATCCAAATCCAATCCAAATCCAATCCAAATCCAATCCAAATCCAATCCAAATCCAATCCAAATCCAATCTAATCCAAATCCAAATCCAATCTAATCCAAATCCAATCTAATCCAAATCCAATCTAATCCAAATTCAATCCAAATCCAATCCAAATCCAATCCAAATCCAATCCAAATCCAATCCAAATCCAATCCAAATCCAATCCAAATCCAATCCAAATCCAATCCGATCTTAATCCAATTCCAATTCAAATCCAATGCAAATCCATTCAAATCGAATCCAAATCAATCAAATCCAATCCAAATCAATCCAAATCAATCAATCAATCCAAATCCAATCCAAATCAATCCAAATCCAATCCAAATCAATCCAAATCCAATCCAAATCCAATCAAATCAATCCAAATCCAATCAAATCCAATCAAATCCAATCAAATCCAATCCAAATCAATCAAATCCAATCAAATCCAATTCAAATCCAACCCAAATCCAGTCAAAATCCAATCCAAATCCAATGAAATGAAATTCAAATCCAATCCAAATCGAATCCCAATCCAAATGCTATCCAAATCAATCAATCAAACCAATCCAAATCAATCAAATCAATCAAATACAAACCAAATAAATCCAATCCAATCAAATCCAATCCAAATCCAATCAAATCCAATCAAATCAATCCAAATCCAATCCAAATCCAATCCAAATCCAATCCAAATCAATCGATCCAATCAAATCCAGTCAAATCAATCCAAATCAATCCAAATCCAATCCAAATCCAATCAAATCCAATCAAATCAATCAAATCCAATCCAAATCCAATCCAAAACCCAACCCAATCCAAATCCAATCAAATCAATCAAATCCAATCCAAATCCAATCAAATCAATCAAATCAATCAAATCAAATCCAATCAAATCCAAATCAATCAAATCAATCCAAATCAATCCAAACCAATCAAATCAAATCCAATCCAAAGTCAATCAAATCAATCAAACCAATCCAAATCCAATCAAATCCAATCCAAATCCAATCCAAATCAATCCAAATCCAATCAAATCAATCCAAATCAATCAAATCCAAATCAATCAAATCCAATCCAAATCCAATCCAAATCCAATCCAAATCCAATCCAAAACCAATCCAAATCCAATCCAAAACCAATCCCAATCCCAACCAAATCCAATCCAAATCCAATCCAAATCCAATCCAAATCCAATCCAAATCCAATCCAAATCCAATCCAATCCAAATCCAATCCAAATCCAATCAAATCAATCCAAATCCAATCCAAATCCAATCCAAATCAATCCAAATCAATCCAAATCAATCCAAATCCAATCCAAATCAATCCAAATCCAAATCCAAACCAATCCAAATCAAAATCAAATCCAATCCAAATCCAATCCAAATCCAATCCAAATCCAATCCAAATCCAATCCAAATCCAATCAAATCCAATCAAATCCAATCCAAATCCAATCCAAATCCAATCCAAATCCAATCCAAATCCAATCCAAATCCAATCCAAATCCAATCCAAATCCAATCCAAATCCAATCCAAATCCAATCCAAATCCAATCCAAATCCAATCCAAATCCAATCCAAATCCAATCCAAATCCAATCCAAATCCAATCCAAATCCAAATCCAATCCAAAACCAATCCAAATCCAATCCAAATCCAATCCAAATCCAATCCAAATCCAATCCAAATCCAATCCAAATCCAATCCAATCCAAATCCAATCCAATCAATCAAATCAATCAAATCCAATCCAACCAATCCAATCCAAATCAATCCAAATCAATCCAAATCCAATCCAAATCCAATCAAATCAATCAGTCAGTCAAATCAATCAAATCAATCCAAATCAATCCAATCAAATCCAATCAAATCGATCAAATCAAATCAATCAAATCAATCCAAATCAATCAAATCAATCAAATCAATCCAAATCCAATCAAATCCAATCCAAATCAATCCAAACCAATCAAATCAGTCCAAATCAATCCAAATCAATCCAAATCAATCCCAAATCAATCCAAATCAATCCAATCCAATCCAAATCCAATCAAATCCAAAATCCAGATCAATCAAATCAGTCAAATCCAGTCAAATCAATCCAGTCAGTCAGTCGATCAATCCAAATCA
Source organism: Armigeres subalbatus (assembly GCF_024139115.2). Classification (NCBI taxonomy): domain Eukaryota; kingdom Metazoa; phylum Arthropoda; class Insecta; order Diptera; family Culicidae; genus Armigeres; species Armigeres subalbatus. Next base: position 170,461,679 of record NC_085139.1, read on the forward strand.
ATCAGTCCATCAATCCAAGATCAATCCAGATCAATCCAATCAAATCCAGATCAAATCAGTCCAAGTCCAAATCAATCCAGATCATCAATCCAGTCAATCGATCAATCCAGATCAGATCCAGTCAAGATCCAGTCAAATCCAGATCAATCCAAATCAGTCAAATCGATCCAAAGTCAATCAGTCGATCCAGTCCAGATCCAGTCAGGTCAGTCCAGATCCAGTCAATCAGGTCAGATCCAGTCCAGATCCAGTCAGGTCAGTCAAATCCAGTCAGATCGATCCAGTCAGATCAATCAGATCAATCGGTCAGTCCAGTCGATCCAGATCAGTCAGATCAATCCAGATCAGTCAAATCCAGATCCAGTCCGATCCAGTCGATCCGGTCCAAATCAATCCAAATCAATCAGATCCAGTCAGATCCAATCCAAATCAATCCAAATCAATCAAATCAGTCAAATCCAGTCAAATCAATCCAGTCGATCCAAGTCCAATCCAGTCCGAAATCCAAATCCAATCAAATCAATCAGGTCAATCCAAATCAATCAGTCAATCAAATCAGTCAAATCAATCAAACCAATCCAATCGGTCAAATCCAAATCAATCAATCCAAATCCAGTCAAATCAATCCAATCCAGTCCAAGTCAGTCCAAATCAATCCAAATCCAATCCAGATCAGTCAAATCAATCCAAATCCAATCAAATCAATCCAAATCAATCAAATCCAGTCAAATCAATCAAATCCAGTCCAGATCCAAGTCAAATCCAATCAAATCGATCAATCCAAATCAATCAAATCAATCCAAATCAATCCAAATCAATCAAATCAATCCAAATCAATCAAATCAATCAAGTCAATCCAAATCAATCCAAATCAATCCAAATCAATCCAAACCAATCCAAATCAATCCAAATCAATCCAAATCAATCCAAATCCAATCAAAATCCACTTCAAATCCAAACCAAATCCAATCCAAATCAAATCCAAATCCAATCAAAATCCAATCCAAATCCAATCCAAATCCAAATTCAATCCAAATTCAATCCAAATCCAATCCAAATCCAATTCAAATTCAAATCCAATCCAATCCAATCCAATCCAAATCCAATCAAAATCCAATCCAAATCCAAATCCAATCCAAATACAATTCAAATCAAATCCAAATCCAACTCAAATCCAACTCAAATCCAATCCAAATCCAATCCAAATCCAATCCAAATCCAATCCAAATCCAATCCAAATCCAATCCAAATCCAATTTTATATATTTGTTTATAACGGAAGCAATTGGTAAAATTAAAACATTTAGTTTAATAAAGGTTTTCACAAACATGCAAAGCTTGTTCAATATGAATAAAATTTCCATTAATTACTTCTTTCTACATAAAATTTGTTCCTACTAAATGGCATGGTTATCTCAAAATATCCTCCATCCTGCAACCAACTTGATTCTTTTTAAAATTCAAATTATGTGCTCAGAGAGTTCATCTTCGACCTTGCTCCAAAGGCGAGCGCCACTTTTGATCAGCGAAAGCTTAGAAATAGGCTAATCTTCCCACCCGAGGACTATCAGCTGCTCATTGCCAAACTTTGCAACAAAAACAAGATAAAATGGTTTTCGTCTTTCTTGTACCCGTCGAAAGCGGCGCTAGCGAAGCATATTACCGTGCCGAATTTATTAAATTTCGCTACAAGAAAACCGTCAGGTCGGCAGCAGCACGCGTTCATGTGAAAGGATTAAGTAAACAGAGCGCGATCCTTCAATTAAAATATCTCCTCCAAGCTACCCATCGGCTTTCCGTCCCCTTTCAGCCTTTGTAACTTTTCCGTCGGTGGCTGTTTCTTGGTTGCCTTCTTCGGTCTAGACTCCGTTTTGAGAGCATGTCCAGTTTTGCGTTCGCCCAAAAATGCCGAAGCACTACAAACAAAGCTGTAACAAGCCCCCTCCGACAAGGGTCGACGTTGTTTCGCGGGGAATGGCCTCACGCAAATGGAAATGCTATTTTTCCCGGAAAAATTTTCTAATTAAATAGAAGTGGGCCGGGTCGTTTGTTGCGGATAAACATTTGAAATTAATTTCGGTCCAGTTGTCGGATTTGGACGAGCTTTGGACGCAAATCCACAATTGTGGCATTGGCTGGCCAGTCAGTGGGGGAGAGCTTTGCGGTGGAAGCGACGAATAATATTGTTGTTTTCTTTATTCGTTTCACTAGTCCATTGGATGAAAAGTACAAATGTTACAGGCTCCAAGAGATTGGCTAGATCGGAGGAGGAAGTGAATTATTTAATTAAAAAATCTTGTGCTGAAATGGATGCCTCGGAGTGAATTGGCTGGGAAGTTTATTGAAGCACTTCTTTTGATCTTCTCTCTCGAAGCTTAATATTGGCGGCTTAGGTGTTGGTGAGCTACCTTCGCTTTACCCAAACACGTATTAGGATGTTCATGTCCTCAGGAGGATCCTTTTCAGTTTCCTCGAGGAGAAAGTGGAAGTTATGTCAATCTAATCTTCTTGGGTGCTGTTTAGGGTCCCGCTTCAAGCACCACGTACACTGAACATTCAATTACATTTATGGCCTAACACAAATCACTTTATTATACTCTTGAAACTACATTTTATTCTAACAAATTACATCTTCTTCTTTTTCTTTTATTTTTTTAAGACTCTACATTTAAACCTGCTTTGAAACTGAGTGTTCTATGAGCAGTTTCACAGTTAGTTGAAAGATTTTTATGCTCATCGCATAAATATGTATATGAATACTTTATGCCGAATGAATATTTATGCCAAGAATGTTTCCCATCCGAAAATTAATCAAATAAATTTCATCTTGATGGCTCTATAATAGAAAGTGACCCGTCTCACGTATTCCACTAAACACGAAATATCTGCAGAAAATAAAATTGTGTAGGACAACAACACAATTGAATCGTTGAGTCGTAGCAGTGAAAGCAATTATGTGCAATGTGCTAAAATATGGAATCATTACGATCAGATCAAACCATATTAAAAATATGGTTGAGCGATAATTGAGCTTTATTGCGCTGCCATGAAATGATGAAAAAGCTTAAAACGCATTTCCATGCCAGTCCAATAATAATCTCCGAAGGCACCATTGCTTATGCATAAGAAAATTCCCCTGCTCGATATGAACATCGACGGGAACAAGCGCGCCGTAGTCGCGCGATGGCGATGATAATAAAAATAATAATAATTCAGAAAGGCTGCCTTTATGGGTCCCAATCGACTCGTTAGAACTTATTTACGATTTCGAAAGTAGACACTTTACGATGAGGTATTATGATATTGACCAGAGTCTTGATGCCGGAGGATATCAACCAGCGACACTTGAACTGTTTTGTCGTGCTTTTTCCATGGCTCTGCCGAATCACCCAACGGAATATTTTAAGGCTAAGTGATAAGATAGCCAAACTTTGGTCAACTTCTGGTAGTAAATAGTCCATAATCACAGCAGTGGGTGTCATTACCAGCTAATGCGGGCTGACGGCATCATTGAGTGCAAGGCAGCAGCTAGAATAATTGTCGGCAAAATCATGTCTTAATAAGTGAAAGAAAGTGAAAGTATAATAAACTCTAATTTTACTCAGCAACATAGATTTTCCTTCAATTTTACCCTCACTATTTTTCTATCGATTATTCTGCAATGTTCAACCAAGCTCTGTTTATCGTTCGATGAAAACAACTTTTCTGAAATGTCAAAGACGGTCTTAAGGTATTTGAAATCAATAATCAGATCGCTACCTAAATTTTGCACTTCTTCTTCTTCTTCTTCTATGGCTCTACATTCCAACTGGAACTTGGTCTGCTTTTCAACTGCTGTATTCTATTAGCATTTTCTCAGTTATTAATTGAAAGCTTTTTCTATGCCCGCCATTGCATGAGTATTAAAGTGTCCCATTTTGAAAAGTGTCGATTTTTGAAAAGTTATGGTGCTCAATCCTGTAATGAAAAATATACCCGTCTGGATCATTTTTGTAGAACAAACCGACTTTCTAAAAAGTCGTTTAGAGGTCGCGCTAGATCGATTTTTGAAAAATGAGGATTTTTTAGGTAAAAAATCAAATATTGGGTCGTTTCCTTCTTTTTTGGGGTCACCTATTCCGCTTACCTGAGACACTCTGGCTCCCTGGAACACTCCCGGACGTGGCCAGTTTGTTCAAAATCTCTCAAAAAATCATGTTTTGTGCTTGTCTTTCAAAATCATGGAGTTTGACATGCCGCAAGATGGGTTTCGGCGCTAATCGAAATTTGTTCGCTTCCCTGAGGGAACCAGGTTCCCGGGAACACTTCCGGACGTGGCCAATGTGTCCAAAACCTCTCAAAAACTCATCTTTTGAGCTTGTCTTCCAAAATCATGGAGTTTGATATGTCGCAAGATGGGTTTCGGTGCTAATCGAAATTTGTTCACTTCCTTGAGGGAACCAGGTTCCCGGGAACACTCCCGGATGTGGCCAATGTGTCCAAAACCTCCCAAATACTCATCTATTAGGATTCTCTTCCAAAACCATGAAGTATGACATGTCGCAAGTCTGGGTTTTACACCACTTGAAAAGTGTCCACTACCCCAGGGAACCAGGTTCCCGGAACATCCGGAACCCTGTCCTGGTGATTCAATAGTATTAAAACCAACTTCTGATGCTGATCAATGATGATTGACCACGTTTGCATCAACATTCTGGTCACTTTCGTTCATTTATCAATGGTTTTAAAAAAATGACCCGTTTTTGACTGCACCTGACCCCCCTAAATAAATCCGGCCTGATTGGCACTATGGTCAAATCAAGTCATATACCAAAAAATAGACATGATGACGCTTCTTCCCTGAAAATTTTATGGCAATCGGACGGAAAATGAGCCTACACGGGTTATTTTAATTTTCATTTCTAGGTCAGACCGAAACGAATTTAAGAAAATGAACAAGAACGCCGATAGTGCCGGAGGAGCAGCCCACTGAGCGGGAAAAGTGCGGTGGACGATAACTGCATCAAAGTGATTGCATGAGAGAACCGAGGAGAAACAAAATTGTCGAACAGAACATTTGACGGTGTGTCAAGCAGTGCAACTTTTCGAATAAAAAATTAAAGCTAATTTAAATCAGACCGCATCGTGCTTTCGTGCTGTGCGGTTCTTTCTCTCTTGCGGAAGGAAGTTTTAATACTACCCGAAGCTATTTTAATTTCAACGGTGCTTCTTAGCGCTATTTGTACCCACTGATCCCGTTACGATCTTTTCAAGGATCCGTGCCTTTGTTTTACGTTGGACCCGTTTGTAGAAGTAGAATTCCGAAGCGGTGGTAATCCTGCAGGGATACCGTTCTGGGGGAAAAAACTCTTAGAAGGTCACGTCTGCATGCTCAGCAATGAGCATTAATAAAAACAAGAGGAAGGGGGAATCGCTGAATTCTCCACTTCCTTCTAAGAAACAAGGTTTCAAGACCGTTCTGCCAAAGCGCGGAAAAAATAGAAGGAAGCTGGAGAATTCAGATATTCCTTCTAACTCTAATATCGGAAATAATTCTTCTCCAATCGAACTGACCAATCAGTTCGATTTGATCAACGATGAAATTGAGCAAATCGAATATACCTCTAGCCCAGGTAATTCGATTCATGCGAAAAAGCAAAGGATTCCGCCAATTGTTGTATCTGTTGCCGAGTTTCTGGCTTCCGGAATGAGATTTTGAAGTAACCTTCAGGGGATCAAGGTTTCATTTCAGATTGCTAGGAAGGGTGACTGCCGCGTTTTGCCGGGATCGCTTTGACGATCGCAAACGTCTTCTTCAGTATTTAACTGAGAAGCGCCATAAATTCTTCACATACGACGACAAAACTGAGCGATTGTTCAAAGTCGTCTTGAAGGTCTCCCAGTGATGATAAATCACTGGATGAGATTAAAATTGAAATTTCTCAATTACTTGGATTTTCACCAGTCCAAGTAATTAAGATGAAAAAAGAAATCCCACTCTGGTACTTCCCAGAGGGGCATTTCTCAAGAATTTTATTTAGTTCATTTTAACAAAAGTGAACTAAATAATATGAAAAAATTTGGAAAAGGCCTGTATTATGTCCCATGTCCGTGTTACATGGGAACATTTCCACAGGCCTGGGGAAATTCAAAACCCCACCCAGTGCCGTAAGTGCCAAAAGTGGGGTCATGGAACCAAACATTGTCACATGGATGCTAAATGCATGATTTGTGGTGGAACCTCTCACGCCAACAACGCATGTCCGGTGAGGAAAGTTTCCAATAAATTTAAATATGTGCAAATTGTGGGGGCAATCATAAATCCAATTTCTGGGAATGCCCTTCACGCAAAAAAGTTTTGAACTCACGTGCAAAATTGATGACGGGAAATTCCAATCGGATCCCAGATTCGACGGGTAGACATTTTTCAAACGCTCAAATTTCGAAACCAGTTACCGGTCGAGCAATTCATACCCACCACAATTCACAAACAAATTTTGCCGCTCGTCAACGGGTAGCAAGCACTTCAGTAAATTCCAATTTTTCGAATGTACCTACGTATGCAAACATCGCTGCTGGTAGACAACGGAAAATAACGGTCATGTTGCCGATTCAGGTAGCACGACTGCTTCCGATTTTGATTTTTTAACTGAACAATTGCATCACATGATTGATGCAATTTTCAAAGCAAATACCGTTCCTGAAGCTGTTCAGGTTGGTATAAAGTACACACAAAAAATTGTTATCGGACTCCGTTTTAATGGATCTAAATAATTTTGTGAAAGTTCTAAATTGGAATGCCCGCTCTCTAAAGGGTAAGGAAGATGAATTATTCAACTTCCTAACAGTTCATAATGTGCATATTGCCATTATAACTGAAACGTATTTAAAACCAGGACTCTCCATTAAAACAAATCCAAACTATTTTATCTACAGAAATGATCGTCTTGACAGCGCCTGTGGTGGGGTCGCCATTGTCATTAATAGACGTATCAAACATAAATTATTTTCTTCGTTTGAAACCAAAGTTTTTGGAACCTTGGGAGTTTCTGTTGAAACAAATTTTGGTCAATTTTCCTTCATTGCAGCCTATTTGCCTTTTCAATGCAATGGGCAGCAAAAGAATTTGTTGGAAGCTGATCTTCAAATTCTGACTCGCAACAAATCAAAATTCTTCGTAATTGGTGACTTCAATGCCAAACACCGTTCATGGAATAATGCTCAAAGCAATTCCAATGGCAACATTTTATTTGAAGATTGTTCTGCGGGATATTATACTATTCAATATCCCAATGGCCCTACTTGTTTTTCTTCCAGTCGAAATCCTTCTACAATTGATTTAGTTTTAACGGATTCAAGTCAGCTGTGTGGCCAATTGGTAACTCATGCTGACTTTGACTCTGATCACCTTCCTGTGACATTTGAAATCTCACAAGAAGCCATTTATAATCCAATCAGCTCTACTTTTAATTATCATAGAGCTGATTGGGATTTATATAAAACATATATCGATAGGAATTTTGATGTTAATATTCCTTTGGATACCAAAAGTGATATTGACAATGCGCTCGTATCTTTGACACATTTAATTGTCGAAGCCAGAGGCATTGCAATTCCTAAATGTGAAATTAAATTCAACTCCATTATTATTGACGACGATCTTCAGCTACTGATCCGTCTTAAAAATGTGAGGCAAAGGCAATACCAAAGAACTCGCGATCCCGCGTTGAAATTTATTTGGCGAGATTTGCAAAATGAAATTAAAAAACGTTTCGCTATTCTGAGAAATACCAACTTTGAGAATAATGTCTCGAAGTTGGATCCCAGTTCGAAACCCTTTTGGAAATTAACGAAAATTCTTAAAAAACCTCAAAAGCCAATTCCAGCGCTTAAAGAGGGAAATAAAATTTTATTAACAAATGGCGAAAAGGCTCAAAAACTTGCTCAGCAGTTCGAGAGTGCCCATAATTTTAGTCTAGGTCTCACTAGTCCAATTGAGGATCAGGTTACGCGAAGCTTCGAAGACACTCTCAGCCAAGATAATGTTTTTGACCCTTCGTTGGGAACTAATTTGGATGAAGTGAGATCTATTACTAGAAAATTTAAAAATATGAAAGCCCCGGGTGATGATGGTATTTTCTATATACTTATCAAAAAACTTCCTGAGAGCTCTTTATCGTTTTTGGTTAATTTATTTAACAAATGTTTTCAATTGGCATACTTTCCAGATAAATGGAAAAACGCCAAAGTTGTTCCAATTTTGAAGCCGGACAAAAATCCAGCTGAGGCTTCTAGTTATCGCCCAATCAGTTTGCTTTCTTCAATAAGCAAACTGTTTGAAAAGATTATTTTAAATAGAATGATGGTTCATATTAATGACAATTCTATTTTTGCTGATGAGCAATTTGGTTTTCGCCATGGGCATTCAACCACTCATCAGTTATTAAGAGTTACGAACTTAATTCGGCTCAACAAATCTGAAGGATATTCGACTGGAGTTGCTCTTCTTGATATAGAGAAAGCATTTGACAGTGTTTGGCATGAAGGTTTGATTGTAAAATTGATGAATTTTAATTTTCCTCTGTACATCATTAAACTGATCCAAAATTATTTATCAGATCGCTCACTGCAGGTAAACTACCACGACGCTTCTTCCCTGAAAATTTTATGGCAATCGGACGGAAAATGAGCCTACACGGGTTATTTTAATTTTCATTTCTAGGTCAGACCGAAACGAATTTAAGAAAATGAACAAGAACGCCGATAGTGCCGGAGGAGCAGCCCACTGAGCGGGAAAAGTGCGGTGGACGATAACTGCATCAAAGTGATTGCATGAGAGAACCGAGGAGAAACAAAATTGTCGAACAGAACATTTGACGGTGTGTCAAGCAGTGCAACTTTTCGAATAAAAAATTAAAGCTAATTTAAATCAGACCGCATCGTGCTTTCGTGCTGTGCGGTTCTTTCTCTCTTTGCGGAAGGAAGTTTTTAATACTACCCGAAGCTATTTTAATTTCAACGGTGCTTCTTAGCGCTATTTGTACCCACTGATCCCGTTACGATCTTTGCAAGGACCCGTGCCTTCGTTTTACGTTGGACCCGTTTGCGGAAGTAAAATTCCGACAAGCGGTGGTAATCCTGCAGGGACACCGTTCTGGGAAAAAAAACTCTTAGAAGGTCACGTCTCCACGCTCAGCAATGAGCATTAATAAAAACAAGAGGAAGGGGGAGTCTCTGAATTCTCCACTTCCTTCAAAGAAACAAGGTTTCAAGACCGTCCTGCCAAAGCGCGGAAAAATAGAAGGAAGCTGGAGAATTCAGATATTCCTTCTAACTCTAATATCGGAAATAATTCTTCTCCAATCGAACTGAGCAATCAGTTCGATTTGATTAATGATGAAATTGAGCAAATCGAATATACCTCTAGCCCAGGTAATTCGATTCATGCGAAAAAGCAAAGGATTCCGCCAATTGTTGTATCTGTTGCCGAGTTTTCTGGCTTCCGGAATGAGATTTTGAGTAACCTTCAGGGGATCAAGGTTTCATTTTAGATTGCCAGGAAGAGTGACTGCCACGTTTTTCCGGGATCTTTTGACGATCGCAAACGTCTTCTTCAGTATTTAACTGAGTATTTATCAGTATTAACAAAACTGAGCGATTGTTCAAAGTCATCTTGAAAAGGTCTCCCGAGTGATAATAAATCTCTGGATGAGATTAAAATTGACATTTCTCAATTACTTGGATTTTCACCAGTCCAAGTAATTAAGATGAAAAAGAAATCTAACTCTGGTACTTCCCAGAGGGGTATTTCTCAAGAATTTTATTTAGTTCACTTTAACAAAAGTGAACTAAATAATATGAATAGTTTGGAAAAAGGCCTGTATTATGTCCCATGTCCGTGTTACATGGGAACATTTCCGCAGGCCTGGGGAAATTTCCAAAACCCCACCCAGTGCCGTAAGTGCCAAAAGTGGGGTCATGGAACCAAACATTGTCACATGGATGCTAAATGCATGATTTGTGGTGGAACCTCTCACGCCAAGGACGCATGTCCTGTGAGAGAAGATTCCAATAAATTTAAATGTGCAAATTGTGGGGGCAATCATAAATCCAATTTCTGGGAATGCCCTTCACGCAAAAAAGTATTGAACTCCCGTGCAAAATTGATGACGGGAAATTCCAATCGGATCCCAGATTCGACGGGTAGACATTTTTCAAACGCTCAAATTTCGAAACCAGTTACCGGTCGAGCAATTCATACCCACCACAATTCACAAACAAATTTTGCCGCTCGTCAACGGGTAGCAAGCACTTCAGTAAATTCCAATTTTTCGAATGTACCTACGTATGCAAACATCGCTGCTGGTAGACAACGGAAAATAACGGTCATGTTGCCGATTCAGGTAGCACGACTGCTTCCGATTTTGATTTTTAACTGAACAATTGCATCACATGATTGATGCAATTTTCAAAACAAATACCGTTCCTGAAGCTGTTCAGGTTGGTATAAAGTACACACAAAAATTGTTATCGGACTCCGTTTTAATGGATCTAAATAATTTTGTGAAAGTTCTAAATTGGAATGCCGCTCTCTCTAAAAAGGGTAAGGAAGATGAATTATTCAACTTCCTAACAGTTCATAATGTGCATATTGCCATTATAACTGAAACGTATTTAAAACCAGGACTCTCCATTAAAACAAATCCAAACTATTTTATCTACAGAAATGATCGTCTTGACAGCGCCTGTGGTGGGGTCGCCATTGTCATTAATAGACGTATCAAACATAAATTATTTTCTTCGTTTGAAACCAAAGTTTTTGAACCTTGGGAGTTTCTGTTGAAACAAATTTTGGTCAATTTTCCTTCATTGCAGCCTATTTGCCTTTTCAATGCAATGGGCAGCAAAAGAATTTGTTGAAGCTGATCTTCAAATTCTGACTCGCAACAAATCAAAATTCTTCGTAATTGGTGACTTCAATGCCAAACACCGTTCATGGAATAATGCTCAAAAGCAATTCCAATGGCAACATTTTATTTGAAGATTGTTCTGCGGGATATTATACTATTCAATATCCCAATGGCCCTACTTGTTTTTCTTCCAGTCGAAATCCTTCTACAATTGATTTAGTTTTAACGGATTCAAGTCAGCTGTGTGGCCAATTGGTAACTCATGCTGACTTTGACTTCTGATCACCTTCCTGTGACATTTGAAATCTCACAAGAAGCCATTTATGAATCCAATCAGCTCTACTTTTAATTATCATAGAGCTGATTGGGATTTATATAAAACATATATCGATAGGAATTTTGATGTTAATATTCCTTTGGATACCAAAAGTGATATTGACAATGCGCTCGTATCTTTGACACATTTAATTGTCGAAGCCAGAGGCATGGCAATTCCTAAATGTGAAATTAAATTCAACTCCATAATTATTGACGACGATCTTCAGCTACAGACCCGTCTTAAAATGTGAGGCAAAGGCAATACCAAAAGAACTCGCGATCCCGCGTTGAAATTTATTTGGCGAGATTTGCAAAATGAATTTAAAAACGTTTCGCTGTTCTGAGAAATACCAACTTTGAGAATAATGTCTCGAAGTTGGATCCCAGTTCGAAACCCTTTTGGAAATTAACGAAAATTCTTAAAAACCTCAAAAGCCAATTCCAGCGCTTAAAGAGGGAAATAAAATTTTATTAACAAATGGCGAAAAGGCTCAAAAACTTGCTCAGCAGTTCGAGAGTGCCCATAATTTTTAGTCTAGGTCTCACTAGTCCAATTGAGGATCAGGTTACACTGAAGCTTCGAAGACACTCTCAGCCAAGATAATGTTTTTGACCTTCGTTGGGAACTAATTTGGATGAAGTGAGATCTATTACTACAAAATTTAAAAATATGAAAGCCCCAGGTGATGATGGTATTTTCTATATACTTATCAAAAAACTTCCTGAGAGCTCTTTATCGTTTTTGGTTAATTTATTTAACAAATGTTTTCAATTGGCATACTTTCCAGATAAATGGAAAAACGCCAAAGTTGTTCCAATTTTGAAGCCGGACAAAAATCCAGCTGAGGCTTCTAGTTATCGCCCAATCAGTTTGCTTTCTTCAATAAGCAAACTGTTTGAAAAGATTATTTTAAATAGAATGATGGTTCATATTAATGACAATTCTATTTTTGCTGATGAGCAATTTGGTTTTCGCCATGGGCATTCAACCACTCATCAGTTATTAAGAGTTACGAACTTAATTCGGCTCAACAAATCTGAAGGATATTCGACTGGAGTTGCTCTTCTTGATATAGAGAAAGCATTTGACAGTGTTTGGCATGAAGGTTTGATTGTAAAATTGATGAATTTTAATTTTCCTCTGTACATCATTAAACTGATCCAAAATTATTTATCAGATCGCTCACTGCAGGTAAACTACCAGAATTCTAAATCTGATAGATTACCTGTAAGGGCTGGGGTGCCCCAAGGCAGCATACTGGGGCCCATTTTGTTCTTCTGACTTCTGACTTACCTGATTTACCACCAGGGTGTCAAAAATCTTTGTTTGCAGATGACACAGGTCTCTCAGCCAAAGGGCGTAGCCTTCGTGTCATTTGTAGTAGATTGCAAAAAGTTTGGATATTTTCTCCACTTACTTGCAAAAATGGAAAATTTCCCGAATGCTTCCAAAACTCAGCTTATAATTTTCCACATAAGCCAAGAGCTTCTTATTTGAAACCTTCTAACAGACATATTGTCACTATGAATGGGATTCCAATCGATTGGTCTAGCGAAGCTAAATATTTAGGACTTCTGCTAGATCAAAAATTAGCTTTTAAAAGTCACATTGAAGGCCTTCAAGCCAAATGTAACAAATATATTAAGTGTCTATATCCACTTATAAACAGAAAATCAAAACTTTGTCTTAAGAACAAATTTTTGATTTACAAACAAAATTTTAGACCAGCCATGTTGTATGCTGTGCCAATATGGACTAGATGCTGCAATACCAGAAAGAAGGCACTTCAAAGGATTCAAAATAAAATTTTGAAAATGATTCTGAAGTTGCCTCCGTGGTATAGTACCAATGAACTTCATAGAATTTCTAATATTGAGACATTGCAACAAATGTCCAACAAAATAATTTTCCAATTTTAGATAAAAATCGTTGCAATCTTCTATTGCAACGATTAACTCCTTGTACCCTTAGTATAAAATAGGTTAAGATTAGTTTAAGTTGAAAACATTGTAATTCCTACATGGTTCAATTCAACCAGAGGAAAAATTCTAACTGCCAGAGGCAATTGAAATGTATTAATAATAACTAAAAATATAACATAGCAAATAAGGATGATAGTGTTAAGAAAACACGGAACACCTAGTCTAAGTGATGAATGCATGTATTAAATAATTAGCAAATAAAATTAGTAAAAAAAAAAAAGCTAATTTGAAGAAATTAAATTTTGTATCAACGGCAAAAAAAGGGCTGCAAAATGGTGGGTTGACATCAACGAAGGAGCGCCCAACAGAGCTCTGGTCCCCACAAGTCCCTGTCTCACGCTTTCACGGGTCGTCCGATGACAAAAGACCGCCAGCTAAGGGTTGTGTACTTAGCTGGTAGTGCAGCCTGGGCACTGTTGTCCTTCTGACATCAGCTAGAGTGAGAAGGTACGTCTCGAGCGTCTGTTCACCAGGAGGTGCGGCTCAAACAGCGTCTTCCCAGCGGCTGATTAACGAAATGCTGTATCGCGTCAGCTATACCTAAAGTGGCAGCCCCATCATCGTGACGTAGGTAACGCGACCCCGGTAAGGTAGCTTACTGAAGTCTCTCAATTACCACGAAAAATGGAGATAGAAGAAAATGAGAACGTTATTTTTGGCAACCGACCCGGTAACGAAATAAGGACTATGATTGGAAACTCGGTACCTGGAATGTCAGGACCCTAAATGAACCTGGACGAGTGAGCCTTCTGGCTCGCGAACTGCAGAAGGTTGGAGTGAACGTGGCCGCTATTCAAGAAGTCCGATGGCCCAGATCCGGAGAACGTGAATTCCGAGCCGTGGACCCCACGACCAACACTGCATTCAAGTATAACATCTATCACAGCGGCGGTGAAAAAGCAGAGCATGGAGTTGGTTTCGTAGTGATGGGCAAGCAGATGAAGCGAATGATGCGGTAGAAACCCATTAGCGAACGAATCTGTGTGTTGAGGATACGGGGCAAATTCTTCAATTACAGCCTAATCAACGTTTACGCGCCAACAAACGATAAATCCGACGACGTGAAGCACGCGTTTTATGAATGTCTTGATAAAGCCTATAGAGAGTGCCCAAAGCATGACGTGAAAATTGTTATCGAAGACGCTAACGCTCAAGTCGGTAGAGAGGACTTTTTCCGTCCCATAATCGGTAGGGAGAGCCTTCACTCCGCTACCAATGACAACGGTCTACGGCTAGTAAATTTTGCTGCTGCCAGAGGGATGGCCATCAGTAGCACCTACTTTGCACGAAAGAACATCCGAAAGCACACCTGGAGACACCCAAATGGTGAAACTTGCAAACCAGATAGTGGTAGATGGGCGCTATTTCTCGGAGGTTATCGATGTGCGGACATTCAGAGGTCCGACTCTGATCTGATCACTACCTAGTTGTCAGTAAAATTCGATCACGGTTGTCAACAGTATCGAACGAAAGAACACAGCGAACGATGCGTTCCAATACCCTGCGATTGTCGGCGAAAGGAGTATCGGCTGAGTAGTGCCAGAAGCTCGACGAACGGATAAATGCAATCAACGTTAGCGACAACATCAACGATCTATGGGAGTCGATCCATAGAGCGGTGAGCACAACAGCACGAGAAGTGGTAGACACTGCACAGAGGCGACCCAGGACGGGTTGGTTCGATGTGGAGTGTCAGAGAGTGACAGACGAGAAGAACGTTGCCAGAACCCGGATGTTGGTGTCGGGTACCCGATCGAATAGAGATCGGTACAAGGAAGCAAGAGCAGCCGAAAAACGAACCCACCGCAGGAAGAAAAAAGAGTACGAAGAACAAGTTATTAGTGAGGCGCCATCTCCCGTCATGTGCAACGACCAACAAGGGAATTTGCTGACAGATAAAATTGAAGTGGCTGCCAGGTGGAAGCAACACTTCGAGACTGTGTTGAATGGAGGAAGTGACGGTGCATCGGTGAACAGAATAAATATTAGCGACGATGGACAAGCTGTGGAGTCACCTACATTAGATGAGGTTAAAAAAACTGTTAAAGAGTTGAAAAACAATAAGGCTGCGGGAAAAAACCAGCTCCCGGTTCAACTTCTCAAACACGGCAGTGAGCAGCTTTATGAAGTTCTGCACCATATTATGTCGAAAATATGGGAAGACAAGGAAATGCCTGCTAGCTGGTTGGACGGCCTCATTTGCCCTCTATTTAAGAAAGGACACAGAATGGAGTGCTCCAATTATCGAGGAATTATGTCCCGTATTCTGTTCAACAGATTGAGACCGCTTGAAGAGTCCTTTGTCGGTGAATACCAAGCAGGTTTTCGTGAGGGCCGATCAACGACGGATCAAATGTTTACCCTGAGACAAATCCTTGATAAATTCCGGGAGTACAACTTGCAGACACATCATCGTTTATTGATTTCAAGGCGGCGTACGATTCAGTGAAACGGAATGAATTATGGCAAATTATGCTTGAACATGGTTTTCCGGCGAAACTGATACGGCTGATTCGTATAACGTTGGATGGATCGCAATCAAGTGTAAGGGTTGAGGATGCAATTTAGACGTCATTTGTTACCTTAGATGGATTAAAGCAGGGTGATGCACTCTCGAATCTACTGTTCAATATAGCGCTCGAGGGAGCGATTAGGAGAGCTGGTGTGCAAAGAAGCGGTACCATTATCACAAAATTGCATATGCTCTTGTAGATTTGCCGGACGATATCGATATTATCGGAATTGATCGCCGTGCCGTGGAAGAGGCTTTTGCGCCTTTTAAGAGGGAGACAGCGAGGATTGGACTTACAATCAATACCAGCAAAACGAAGTACATGGTCGCTGGCAATCAAAGTGGGTTCATTAGTGGTGGTGGTAGTGAAATGGTGCTGGATGGTGAAAATTTGAAGTGGTAGAAGAATTTGTTTATCTTGGGACATTAGTGACGTGCGATAATGATGTTACCCGCGAGGTGAAAAGGCGTATTACAGCTGCAAATAGGGCTTATTACGGACTTCGTAACCAGCTTAAGTCCCGTAGTCTGCAAACGAAAACAAAACTCGCGCTGTATACTACTCTGATTCTTCCGGTGGTAATACGGCAATGAGACATTAAAGGAGGTTAAAGGAGGCTGATCGGAAAGCTTTCGGAGTGTTTGAGCGTAAGGTGTTGCGGACAGTACTCGGCGGTAAACAGGAGAATGGTATCTGGCGGCGTCGCGTGAATCACGAATTGTACCAGGTGTATAAAGGGCTGGATATTATTAAGCTTATACAACACGGCAGACTACGGTAGACTGGTCACGTTGTTCGTATGCCGAAAGAACGTCAAGCGCAGGCTTCGTGGAAGGCCGCGTACACGATGGCTTTTTGCAGTTGAAGAGGACCTGAGGGCGCTCAATGTTCAGGGCGACTGGAAGCGATTGGTCCAGGATCAAGTCCATTGGAGAAGGATACTCCATTCGGCGTAGGTACATCGAAGAGCTGTAGCCCATCAAGTAAGTATCAAGTAAGCAATACCATGCAAATGTTCGAAAAACGAGAAAGGGTTTTTGGCCAGCCATTTGTTCTAGCTACTCCATCGTGCGCTCGTACAACAGCGGCCGGTATGCAAGTGCGTAGTCTGACCGGTTCATAATGAAGAATAAAGGCGATTCGTTGTAGAAGGATAAAGTGTATTTGCGGTGGTAGAAAGATGTCTCTGTGTAATTGTTGTGATGTTGGTCCAGAGTGAGCAAAAGACGATTTTCACATACATAAATTTTGCGAAACATATTATTTTAAAGAATATCCTCCAGGAATCCCTTCGCAAGTTCACCGTTTCAATCATAATTCCTTCAGGAATCACATAAGAATTTCCCCCAGGTATTCCTTTGAAAATCTCTCCATTGCTTCCATCGGAAAATCCTCCAGATTTTAAGAATTGCTTCAGAACTTACTCCAGAATTTAATTTGAAAATTTCTTTGCTAAAACTTCAGAAAACATCTCAAGAAATGTGAAAAAAGGAACGATTTTTTTAATTGCTTTAGGTGTTTGTTCGAAAATGTCTTGTGAAAATCCTTCGGAAATACCTTTTTTTTAAATACTTTGCAGATTTCTTCAGATATCCTTCTGATTTTTTTTTATGAATTTCTTTGGTATCTTTTTTTAAAGAAACTTAAGAAAACTTCTTGAGGAAATGTTCCTTCTTGAGAAATGTTTGGGAATTTCTTCAGGAAATCCTTCAGAACTTCTTACGAAAACTCTTTCAGGAAATGTGTTGATGCAAACATATGAGATTGCTGGGTCCATGACGTTAGGCATGAGGACGTTAGGCAAATACCTTCTTTATGTCGTGTATTTTTTTGGGCATTTTATGCTTAACATCCTTTATGCCTAACGTACTCATGCCTAACGTCCTTATACCTGTTCGCGTGACCAATATTTAGTTTGCTTGGACCTAGCAGCCAAGGTACCGATAAGTGTCAAAACGGCCAAGTTATAGCCTATTTCTTCTTCTTATTGGCATTACATCCCCACACTGGGGGACAGAGCCGCCTCGCAGCTTAGTGTTCATTAAACACTTCCACAGTTATTAACTGCGAGGTTTCTAAGCCAAGTTACCATTTTTGCATTCGTATATCATGAGGCTAACACGATGATACTTTTATGCCCAGGGAAGTCGAGACAATTTCCAATCCGAAAATTGCCTAGACCGGCACCGGGAATCGAACCCAGCCACCCTCAGCATGGTCTTGCTTTGTAGCCGCGCTTCTTACCGCACGGCTAAGGCGGGCCCCTTATAGCCTATTTAGATTACGCCATTTATGATCATAACTATTTCTTCTTCTTCTTCTTCTTCTTCTGATTCTTCTGTATATAAAAATGAATCTACATTTCCTTTGAGGCAATATAACTCACGATCGGATTGACCGATTTGTTCGAATTTTTCACTAATCAATTCGTCTTGCTGTCCGCTGTGTTTATATTATATACAGAATATTGATGCATTTGCAGGGAAAGTTAGTGTATTTTCAACAAACACCATTTTCATGTGTTCCGAAGAAAACCATCAGCTCGAATTAAAATCAATTTACAGTACGTCGCTGGCAGTTGAATAAACAAAAACACGAGCGGGATCGGGCATGTTCTTTTTGTTTTCAATAGATTTGATTGGTATATTTATTCAAATACTTTTGAGGATTTTTTTATCTATTGAGAGAATTTCACTCATGGTCACCGGGTATTGAAATTTCCCTGATTATGTTTTTCCAGGTAGTAAACACCTTGCCAAAGAATTCCCGGAGGAATTCCCAAATTTCTGGAAGAATATCCAACGGAATTTAAAGAGGAACTTTCGAATGTATTCTGAAAGGATTTTCGAAGATGTTTTGTGAGTAATTTGCGATGCAACTTCTGGGGGAAATACGAGGAGAAATTTCTAGAGGAATTGTTGGAGGAATTCCCGAAGGTGTTCCAGGAGGCAATTCCTGAGGGAAGGTCATAAGCAACATCTGGAGAAACTATCGAAATTTCTTATTTTTTTTAAATATTTTTGTGGTTTTGGCTTTTCAGTTTGTGGTTTTTTTTAGAACAACCGTTTAAGATCTGTCCCAACGTTTCGGCAAATTGTTGTTGCCTTCATCAGGGGAAAAATCATGAATGTAGTTCTAGGTCTAACGTCTAATGTTTATAAATCTAATGTTTCATAAATTGAACTTGAATTCATATTCTAGAATTAATTTTGTTTTGCACTATTATGGATGGAGTTACTTTCAGCTGATGTTAAATTTGTTTTTTAAGAAAATTGAAAAGGAAGCTCTAAACGGAGTATCTAGAAGAATTGCAAAAAAACTGTAGGAGGAATATTCCGTGCTCTTGCTGGAGGAATTTCTGAATCAAACCATTCATTGTTTCAGACTAATTGTCTAGATATCGTTCAAATAACAGTTCTAACGACTGACGCCAAATTATCAATGTATCGCGCCAAAATAACTGGTGCCCTACTGTTTGCACTAGAACTCTGGATCCGGCTGTGCTGAGAATCGCCTGCAAATAAAAAAAAATCCTCTCAGACTGGCTTCAAACCAAAGGCGCAAGAATAAGAAGCCCCAATTGAAGCGTCAAGTCTATGAACGCATTGTTTTACGCGTGGAAAAATGTGCATAATACAAGCTGCTCTTTATTAATCACATATTCAATGAAATTTGATTGAATCTCTCCAAGTCCAAACCGATAAGAACTAGGCCAGTAAACGTCAAGATTTAGACCAATTTTCCTTAGCAGCCCATGCGTGCAGTGCTCTATAACGGAATAGCAACTCCAACCATAGATATGTATGTGCATTCGTCGAATCATAAAATAAAAACATATTTTCACCGGATTGTTTGAGGTTTGCACTTCAAATCTGAAAAATATTTCCAGTTTTAGAAGCCAAAATCTATTATTTATTATTGTTCTTATTACCTATTTGCTTATTGTTATTATTATGATTTCTGGGGATATTATTCTAGGAAAGAAGGTTTCGATTTTTTTCCTGTTACGTATGGTTCATAATGAAAGGAAATCTTGCAGTTCATATTGATGTAGGTACGATAATATATCTTTAATCTACTCATTTCCACTACCTAATTGAAGCCCACAGTTTTCCTCCAAAAACACCCAGTAGTCACCCTTCTGCTTCCATTATACGGGTAGTCAATTCCGTCACTTTTGTTCATTTCGACATAAATCAGACTAGCGGCTCTCGGTTATCCTGCCGGCAAAAATCCTCAAGCTCACATCTACTGCCATTTGTTTCCTCAATCACATTGGGCACTTTCGAGTCTGAAATCGAGAACGGCCAAGCAAGACGACTGTTGACGTGAGTTATGACTCGCAGGGCGTAGTTTTGAACCGAAAGTAGCAGCACTAAAACCTAGACCAAAACACATTCTCCACGTTCGTCGGGCAGCCCCCCCCATTTAGGGCGGTGCGGCGGCCAAAAGAAAGCGGAAGTAGCTTTTATTGCTTCCTGTTCAAATCACCGTCATGCTTCTTGTAAATTTACTCCATTCACGACATTTGGGCATAAATTCCGAAAAGCCACCGAAAAAAAAAACGCATATTGAAGAACGGTTTAAAAAAAAAGTTATCGCACCTTCTCTGAAAGCCAGTGTTGTTCTGTGGGGAAGCCTCCAGCCTCAAAGGTCGGGTCGGATGCCGTTATCAGATGGCTTTCGGAAAGGTCAGTAAACACAAACTTGAAAGAGCGGGCATGGGGTGGAAAACTTTTGGTCTGATAATAACAATTTTAGTGGGGATAACAGGAATAGTTGTAAGCTTCTCCGGATACGGAGTGAGAATTCCGAGCACTGAGGAATGTCCCAGACTAATTGAAATTTCTCCTCCGAAGCGCGAAAGCAAGCGCGCCGGAATGTGCTTTATTGGAAGAACGATGGCTAAACGACGGAAAGCTGCCCACCGGCAACTGCTTCCAGGAGAGGGTAACAAGACTGGCATTAAATTATCATAATATTCATAACAACGCCATTGCTGAACGTTCTTTATTGGACACGCTCGCAGCCATTCACGAGAGCTCAGTTGAATTCTTGACTAGTAAAGCACGTAGCTGGGTCTTGCGACCGAGAGGATATCGTCACCCGCGACGAAAGCGGAGTCGCACCGGATTATTTCAAAGCTAATAAAATAAATCTTCAAACGATGGAACATTTTTGCACAGAACCCACTGCCACTGCACCGCTTGGGAACGACCGGAAAGATTTTCCCTGCCCGGCGGAGCTCAGCTGAGGATGATGATTCAAGTGGCATTTTCGCACTGAATATAGAAATGAAGGTAAACAAGTGTCATCCCCAGGAAGGTGTTTTATTGGTCTCTTGGAAATGCTGACGGAAAGTGTTGCCGAACCTAATCAAATGTTTGCTTCCACCATTCAATGGGGGTAAATATTTGCTGCAGCGTTCTGCACTGAAGTTTCGAGTGCGATTTGAAACTAATATTTATTATGTTAATACAAATCCTACGGAATTATATTCAGATTGGTACACAATGGTGGGTAACCATATGGAAAGCATGGGTTTTCAAGCAAAATGGGCACCTCAAGTCATTGCGTTGCTTTTTGACTAATAGATATAATAATTAATAATGCAAAGGATATCGGGAATCTTTCCGGATTGACAACCCCACGTCTTCGCTTTCAAGATGAACAGGAGCCGATCCAACGAGAATTCATTCAAGTGAATAATTGAAAGGCTTATCGTGCATACATACCTAATCCTGAGCTAAATTAGCCACCGTCTGCGACCTGACAAACATTATAACAATTGGAGAGCACTGAGGGTATAGCATGCATAGAGTTCAGTGTGTTGAACGGATACAATGGAATGCGCCTGTACAATAGAAGTTTATCAGATCAGATTATTAATCCCTTACCTGTTGGGGATTCGCACTTAGCATTGCGAGCAAATACTTATACCATAAATGTTATAGATGCGTTAAGAAACACATAAATTGATGTGCAAGAAATGCAAAAAAGTACAAAATATTGAAACAAGGAACAATTTCTAGAAGGAACATTCAATCTCCATGAGATGAGGCATGCTGTAGCTTTGCTCATTCCGGGAACTTTCCAAAGAGGGATGGAAGCTCCACCTCAATTACTTATTGACTTAGAGCACATCTGCATGGCAGAAAGTGCATACACAGGCAAACATATTAACAGTTAGAACCTTTTCCGCGAAAATCCATCGCTCGGCTCTTCGGCCATTATGTAGCGTGCATATTCCATGAACTACAGTTTCGCAGTACCTACGTTGTCAACTGAAGGCGATAGTGAGAACGTGAAACATCAAGAGGTAGGAAACTAAAAGGTTTTCCCTGCAAGCTATTGCTCTTCGTCACCATTTTCCTGAAACGGAAATGTTACTAATAACAGGAAGCTCAAAACGCTTATATGACGCACTTTCTGAATTATTTTTAATGAAATTTAATAATTTTAAGTCAACTACGTTCTTCGTTAGTTACTAAAGAAAATTACGTCTCAAAATATTTATGAGCAAAATAATTGGTTCCGGTAGGGCTTCAGATTTGGATTTTATTATTGTATGATGCAATGTAGTAAAGCCTTATGATTTTAGGATTGAACAATTTAAAAAATTTTGGATTTTAGTATTTTTGCACTGGCCATAACATCGAGCAATTCTCTGCGAAATCATGATTTTTTTTTCAAGATTTCAATTTTGTATTTTTTCATTTTCCTGAAATTTTGAATATACATCCTTTATGGCCAAAAAACATTATCTGCATCATTGGTTTGCCATTTTAACTCTGGTGTAACTTTTGACAAGTGCCTAAGCAAAAACACCTTAAACACTTTCAAAAAAATATAACTTCAAAACGGCTTGTCCGATCATTCTGGGATTGGAATATTTTTGATTGAATTTTTTTTTCACGGTGTATATTTTTTTCACATAGCCCCATTGATTACCTAAAACATTGCCAAAGACACCAGAATGAACGCACAATCCGTTTTGAAGTTATATTTTTTTTAAGTGTTCAGGGTGTTTTTGCTTAGGCCCTTGTCAAAAGTTACACCAGAGTTAAAATGGCAAACCAATGATGCAGATAATGTTTTTTGGCCATGAAGGATGTATAGGATTTAAGAATTTAAGGATTTAAGGATTTAAGGATTTAAGGATTTAAGGATTTAAGGATTTAAGGATTTAAGGATTTAAGGATTTAAGGATTTAAGGATTTAAGGATTTAAGGATTTAAGGATTTAAGGATTTAAGGATTTAAGGATTTAAGGATTTAAGATTTAACAGATTTAAGGATTTAAGGATTTAAGGATTTAAGTTGATTTAAGGATTTAAGGATTTGAGATTTACAGTCTAAGGATTTAAGGATTTAAGGATTTAGGATTTGGGATTTAATGATTTAAGGATTTAAGGATTTAAGGATTTTCAAGATTTAAGGATTTAAGGATTTAAGGATTTAAGTTTGAGGATTTAAGGATTTAAGGTTTAAGGTTTGAGTTTAAGGATTTAGGATTTAAGAATTTAGGGATTTAGGATTTAAGGATTTAAGGATTTAAGGATTTAAGGATTTATGGATTTAAGGATTTAAGGATTTAGGTTTAAGGATTTAAGGATTTAAGGATTTGGGATTTAAGGATTTATACTTTAAGGATTTAAGGATTTAAGGATTTAAGGATTTAAGGATTTAAGTTGATTTGGGTTAAGGATTTAAGGATTTAAGGTTTGGGATTTGGGATTTAAGGATTTGGGATTTCAAGTTTAGAGTTTAAGGATTTAAGGTTTAAGGATTTGAAGGATTTAAGGATTTAAGGATTTGAAGTTTGAGTTTAAGGTTTAAGGATTTAAGGATTTAAGGATTTAAGGATTTGAGTTTTAAGGATTTAAGGATTTAAGATTTGGGGATTTGAAGGATTTAAGGATTTAAGGATTTGGGATTTAAGGATTTGATGATTTAAGGATTTAAGGATTTAAGGATTTAAGGATTTAAGGATTTAAGGATTTGAAGGATTTAAGGATTTAAGGATTTAAGGATTTGGGGATTTAAGGATTTAAGGATTTAAGGATTTAAGGATTTGATGATTTTAAGATTTAAGGATTTAAGATTTAAGGATTTAAGGATTTAAGGATTTAAGGATTTAAGGATTTAAGGATTTAAGGATTTAAGGATTTAAGAATTTAAGGAAAGGATTTAAATTTAAGGATTTAGGTTTAAGATTTCAGGATTTAAGGATTTAAGGATTTAAGGATTAAGGATTTAAGGATTTAGGGATTTAAAATTGTTAGAATCTTAGAACTTTAGAATTTTAGAATTTTAGAATTTTAGAATTTTAGAATTTTAGAATTTTAGAATTTTAGAATTTTAGAATTTTAGAATTTTAGAATTTTAGAATTTTAATTTTAGAATTTTAGAATTTTAGAATTTTAGAATTTTAGAATTTTAGAATTCTAGAATTTTACAATTTTAAATTTTAAAATATTAGAATTTTAGAATTTTAAATTTTAGATTTTAGAATTTGTAGAATTTTAAGAATTTTAGAACTTTGCAATTTAAGAATTTAAGAATTTAATAATTTTATTTTAGAATTTTAGAATTTTAGAATTTCAGAATTTTAGAATTTTAGAATTTTAGAATTTTAGAATTTTAGAATTTTAGAATTTTAGAATTTTAGAATTTTAGAATTTTAGAATGTTAGAATTTTAGAATTTTAGAATTTTAGAATTTTAGAATTTTAGAATTTTAGAATTTTAGAATTTTAGAATTTTAGAATTTTAGAATCTTAGAATTTCAGAATTTCAGAATTTCAGAATTTTAGAATTCTAGAATTTTTTGAAATTTTAGAATTTTAGAATTTTAGAATTTTGATTTGAAATTTTAGAATTTTAGAATTTTGAATTTTAAATTTTTAGAATTTTAGAATTTTAGATTTTAGAATTTTAGAATTTTAGAATCTTAGATTTTTAGAATTTTAGAATTTTAGAATTTTAGAATTTTAGATTTTAGAATTTTAGAATTTTAGAATTTTAGAATTTTAGAATTTTGAATTTTAGAATTTTAGAATTTTAGAATTTTAGAGATTTTGAGAACCTTAGAATTTAGAATTTTGAGATTTTAGAATTTTAGAATTTTAAATTTTAGAATTTTAGAATTAGAATTTTAGAATTTTAGAATTTTAGAATTTTAGAATCTTAGAATTTTAGAATTTTAGAATCTTAGAATTTCAGAATTTTAAATTCTTAAATTTTAGAATTTTAGAATTTTAGAATCCTTTAGAATTTTAGAATTTTAAATTTTAGAATCTCAGAATTTTAGAATTTTAGAACCTTAGAATTTTAGAATTTTAGAATTTAGAATTTTAGAATTTTAGAATTTTAGAATTTTAGAATTTTAGAATTTTAGAATTTTAGAATTTTAGAATTTTAGAATTTTAGAATTTTAGGAATTTTAAATTTTAGAATTTTAGAATTTCAGAATTTTAGATTTTAGAATTTTAGAATTTTAAATTTTAGAATTTTAGAATTTTAGAATTTTAGAATTTTAGAATTTTAAATTTTAGAATTTTAGAATTTAGAATTTTAGAATTTTAGAATTTTAGAATTTTAGAATTTTAGAATTTTAGAATTTTAGAATTTTAGAATTTTAGAATTTTAGAATTTTAAATTTTAGAATTTTAGAATTTTAGAATTTTAGAATTTTAGAGATTTAGAATTTTAGAATTTTAGAATTTCAGAATTTTAGAATTTTAGAATTTTGAGATTTTCAGAATTCCTTAGAATTTTAGAGATTTTAGAATTTTAGAATTTTAGAATTTTAGGAATTTTAGAATTTTAGAGAATTTTAAATCTCCCTTCAAATTCTTAGAATTTCAGAATTTTAGAATTTTAGAATTTTAGAATCTTTTAGAATTTTAGACATTTAAATTTAGAATTTAAATTTAGAACTTTTTAAAATTTACACCCAAGGTACAAATTTTTAAATTTTAGAATTTTAAATTTAAATTTTAGAATTTTAGAAATTTTGAATTTTAGAATTTTGGGTGCAAATTTTAGAATTTAGAATTTTTAGAATTTTAAATTTTTAAATTTTCAAATTTTGGGAGATTTTTAAATTTTTAGAATTTTAGAATTTGCTAAATTTTAATGATTTTAGAATTTGAAATTTTAAATTTTGAAATTTTAATTTTAAATTTTAGAATTTAAAATGTTTAAATTTTATAATTTTATAAATTTTTAAATTTCAAATTTTAGAATTTAGTAATTTAATTTGAATTTTAGAATTTTAGAAGAATTTTATATTTTAAATTTTAGAATTTTAAATTTAAATTTTAAGAATTTTAGAATTTTGATTTAAATTTTACAATTTTAAATTTTAGAATTTTAGAATTTTAGAATTTTAAATTTTCAATTTAAATTTAAATTTTAGAATTTTAAATTTAAATTTTAAATTTAGAATTTTAAAATTTTAGAATTTTAGGAATTTTTAGGAATTTTAATTTAGAATTTTAAATTTTAGAATTTTAGAATTTTAGAATTTTAGGAATTTAGAATTTAAAAATTTAAATTTAAAATCTTTAGAATTCTAGAATTTTTAAATTTAGAATTTAGAATTTTAGGAATTTTGTTCTTTAGAAAAGGACCGATTGTTAGAATTTTAGATGGATCGGTATTTTTCTGCAAAAAAATCATCGCTGCTTGTTCGGGAAATTCTCTGACATTTTCTCGCGAAATTCCTCGAAATATCTACGTCAAATATTCCGGATTTTTATTTAGCTTAGCTGACTACACATATTTATGGT